>NW_025814111.1:0-68146 GCF_018902025.1 Drosophila willistoni | reverse complement strand
GTTTTAGTAACTATAAAAATGGTTGAATTAAATGGTAATTGTTTCGTCTTTAGGTTTTTAATGAGAGCGTCGATTCCCATTCGTCTTTAATACTTTAATACAAAAAAAAACTTTCACTCGTTGCAGAGGACGGACGTGTTTTTTTTGCGCTTATCAGCTTTTATTTTTTCTCGCTTTTTTTACGTTTACATAACTCTTAAATTATTGGTTTAATTAATAATAATTACAACATCCGAATTTTATTTTCATTTCGCGAATTCTTGCTGTCGTTTTTGTTTAAATTTAAATAAAATCAAAACTTACAACAATACTTGCATTAGCGGTGTTGTTGTTTTGTTTATCTCTTTTGCTTTTGTGTCTTTACCGTTTTAACTAACTCACGCACTCTTGCGTACAAATTGTTGTTGCATGTGTTCAATTTGACGCGCTCTCCCGCTCTTTCCTATTCTTGATTGATTTGCGCTCTCGTCTTTTGCCTACCCGCGACTCTGTGATACGTGTTTTTGTTTTTGTGTTTTCATTTCTTTTTATTCTTTAGTTGTGAAGGCTTATTCTGCACATTAACACTTGTGTCAGAACTGGTCAGTATATTCTTATACACAGATTTTTTACCTTTAGAATTTTTATTTTTTATTTTTTTGTATTTCCTTTTGTAATTAAATTAAACTTTTTGATAAAATGGTTGTCTGCTCAAAAAATAATTGCATAGTTGCAACTAATGCGGTTGACTCCCATGATTATATTCTTTGTTGGTTGTGTGACAATGCGGTTCACGTTAAGTGTGCAGATTACACAGGCAGAATCAAGGAGTCTATTGCTAAAGGTGGTGGCTTAAAACATGGATGTGATGCTTGCCGGGAGGTCGAAAATGAGATGCGCTCTTTCATGAGGCGGACTAGAGATAGTTTTGACACTTTAAGGGCAGGGTTTAATAAACTCCAAGCGGAGTTTACTTCGGTGGAGACTCAGTTCAGAAGTTTATCGCTTATGAATGAGTCTCCGAAACGTAAAAGGACCAGTCCTTGGGGTGTTTCTGTATCTGTAGATCCGCCAGTGTCTCTTATCGTCCCCGACCGGTCTCATGCACCGTCCACTCCTAATGTAAAGCAATTGATATCGTTTAAGAGCCCGGTTGTGAATGCTATTAGTAATGAATTACCGGTATCACCTGGGAATGATCTCTTAAAAACGATGCCTATTGTAGTGTCCGATGTGTCTGGGCAATTACCCATTCCAATGGAAATTGCCGATAGTTCTAAAAGTATCGAGGGCCCCGTAAACAAGTTGACTGCTGCAGTGGGTGACTTGTCCAACGTTACTGCTGCGGCTGACGCTTCGGGACCGCGGCCTCTCGTTGGCATACCACCAAAGAAACATATATTTGTTTCGTCTTTTAAAATTAGTGTTTCTGCCAATATCTTCGACGCTATATGTCGAGAAGATTGTTGGCCTAAACATATAATAGTTAAGGAATATACTGTAAAAAAGAAAAATCGGCAACCGATTCGCTTGCCTACAACAACAACTAATACTATTCCTGCCACATCAGCATCTACTGGTGTGTCAAAAAACTAGCTTCGTCCCTTAACCTGGGGTACCAGAAAGTTAGAAAACTGAAATCTAAACTTCCTAATCTCTATGTAGATAGTCTTTCTTTTGTGCATAACATTCTAGCTTTCACAGAGACGTGGCTAAAACCTGATATTGCTGATGCATCGGTTTTTTCCACAAACTTTTCTATTTTCAGACGTGACCGGATTTCTCGCATAGGTGGTGGCGTTCTGATAGCTGTTGATGCTGCTTTATCATCTGAAATGATTCAATTTTCTAGTACCCAGGAGATTGAGTTTGTCGGTGTTAAAGTAAATTTTAAATCTTTTAATGCTTTCATTACTTGTTCCTATATTCCACCATTGTCAGACATGGTGGTATATTTAAATCATTTAGAGGCAGTTTGTCAGTTTTCAGTTTGTCTCCTCTTTAGTTTCGAGTCAAGACATGCTCATAGTTGTAGGTGATTTTAATTTACCCGCTTTAGAATGGTCACTAACAGATGAATCTACCACGTTGTTGCCCTCTTTGTCACATGACTTTATTGATGGCCTTCTAGGCTTATCTTTATCCCAAGTCAATACTGTCTTAAATTCTAATGGAAAATCGTTAGATCTTATTTTTGTATTGGATTCTTCTTATTGTGAGGTTTCTAGGATCGAACCATTTGTTCTTCCAGAAGACAAATTTCATCCTACATTAAATTTAAAAATTGATTTGCCCTTGCTTTCACCATTACTTGGTTCAAATGAGTTACCACTAACTAGGTGCTTTCGTAAGACTGACTTTGTCAGCCTTAATGAAAACATTGCTACTACCGATTGGTCTTATCTGTACAATTGTAGTGATATGAACTCTGCTGTTCGTTTTTTCTATGATACTCTGAATTCACTCTTTGATATTTGTGTGCCTCTTGGTAGGCTGGAGCGGCTTAACAAACCTCCTTGGTTCTCTCGCGAGCTATCCAATTTGAAAAATGTGAAGACACGATATTATAAGAAGTTTCAAAAAACACGTCGTTCATCAGATTTTGCTCTGTATACAGTCGCTCGTTCAAAATTCATGATGCTTAATACACAATGCTATAAGAATTATCTTCAGCGGTGTAAGCTTCAGTTTTCTTCTGACCCTAAACAATTTTATAATTTTGTTAATTCTAAACGTAAGACCTCTGTGCACCCATCTTTTTTGTCTTTTCAAAATAAAAAAGCGAGCACTGATCAGGCAATTGCCGATATGTTTGCGAGTTTTTTCAAAACAACTTATTCCTCAACGGAATATCGAGCAAGTCCGTATCCTTATCATTTAAAAAAGGCTAATTGCATTTTCAATCCAGTGATTGATGAAAGTTCTATTCTTAGCGAACTTAAAGTAGTTAAACCTGTTTATTCTCCGGGCCAGACGGTCTTCCTGGATGTGTACTCAGGTTCTGTGCAAACGCATTATGTAAACCCATTTTAAAATTGTTTCTATTGTCTGTAGAATCTTCCTCTTTTCCATCTATTTGGAAGGAGTCGTATATTATTCCTCTGCATAAAAATGGTAAAAAGTCCGAAGCCTATTCCGAAAGCTTTTGAGAAAATTATAACTTCTCAATTGCAACATTTTTGCAGCTCTATTATTTCGCCATCCCAACATGGGTTTGTGAAACGTAGATCTACAACCACTAACCTTTTAGAATTTACATCAATAATTATCAAGGGGTTCAAAAATGGTAAACAAACTGATGCGACATTGGGTTTCCACCCCTTTTCCTTTCTTGGGTTCGAGAATATTTAACAAATAGAAAACAGAAGGTACTTTTTAAGTTTTTTTTTTCCGTTTCCATTTCTGTGACTTCTGGTGTACCTCAAGGTAGTCATCTTGGCCCTCTGCTCTTCACACTATTTATTAACGATCTTCCATCAGTCATTATTCATTCGCGTGTGCTTATGTATGCTGACGATGTCAAGCTTTGTCTTACTTATAAAGATACAGATTCATTTAGTCGGCTACAAGCTGATCTTAAAAACTTTCAATCCTGGTGCCAGTTTAATCTACTAAATCTTAACACTACCAAATGTAAGGTAATGACTTTTTTTCGTAACTCTCCTCAACTGGTCACTTATTTTCTAAACAACAGCACTTTAGAACGTCTAAATAATATGAATGATTTGGGCGTACTTATGGACCATAAGTTAAATTTTAACACCCATATTTCCACCACGGTCGCAAAGGCCATGAGTGTCCTGGGTTTCATTAAAAGATGGTCAAAAGAATTTGATGACCCTATACAACTAAAGTTCTTTTTACTTCGCTTGTCCGTCCTATTTTAGAGTATGGATCTTGCATTTGGTCACCTCAATATGAGTCGCACCAGATTAGACTAGAATCCGTTCAAAAGCAGTTCTTGCTATTTGCTCTTCGTGGCTTAAGCTGGGATCGCAATGTCAATTTGCCTTCGTATTCTAGTAGACTTCTCTTGATTAACCTTCCGTCCCTAACTAACCGTAGAATTATGCTTGGTGTCATTTTTATGCACAAGCTCCTAATTGGTGATATCGACTCGCCTGAGTTATTAGCTCAGGTGAATCTATCGGTACCATGTAGACGGAGTAGACATCCTTTAATACCTTTATCCCTTAGTCGTTGTTCTTCTAACTATGCTATGCATGAACCTTTTAGGGTCCTCTGCTCTGATTACAATCTTCTATCCCCTGTAATCGGCTCAGAGTTTTCTATTAATATGCTTAAAACATCTATCCTATCCCATTAGGTAATATATAGCTATAGTATTATTTGTTTGTCTGTCTTTTCTATTGTGTATTTTGTCCACGCGATTCGTGCCGTGCGTTATACGGCTGCACCCCTTGATCGGTCGGGTGGGAGGTGGTCAGTTATCTGCTTGGGCTCGCGCGTAACAGGCTTTGTCCTGGTGTCGTAGGGGCCACTTGAACGCACTGTGCATAGTATCGTCAACGTCAGCTATAATACTTGTTTACTTCTTTTTATACAAGTCTTTCGTCTTTAATACTTCTTTAATACACGTCTTCTCGTCGTTGGCTCGTCTTAAAAAGTTCTTTGTCATCTCGTAATGTGTTTTGGGAACACATTTAACATCAAAAAATAATTTTCAAATACCAAAATATACCTTCTACGCAAAAAACCATCCAGACGGAAAAGCTCATGGCGGGACCGGTATCCTAATCAAAAACCGTATAAAACACTCGTTCTTCAACAGATTTGAAACACAGCACCTACAAGCAACTGCTATAACCGTCGAAACCAGCTGCGGCAACACTACATTGGTTGCCCTGTACTGCCCACCACGCTTCTCAATCTCTGAAAAGGAATTTACCGATTTCTTTAACACACTCAGAGATCGCTTCATTGCAGCAGGGGACTATAACGCCAAACATACGCACTGGGGATCTCGCCTGGTAAATCCTAAAGACAAGCAGTTGTACAAGACAATAGTCAGCCCTCTCAACAAGATGGATTGCGTCTCACCGGGTAGGCCTACTTATTGGCCCACAGATCCACAGAAAGTGCCTGACTTGATTGATCTCGCAGTAACCAAGAGGATTCCACGTAATCGGATCACTGCGGACACACTGTTAGATTTAACTTCCGATCACTCTCCAGTGCTATTCACACTATTAACAAGACCTCAAGTACTTGATCGCCCTTATAGGCTCACAAACAACAAAAATGGTTTTCCAGCCAAATCCAACATCAAACTCATCTCTACTTCCCCTTCGGGGAAGTTATTAGAAACCACATAAAACCGAAAAAAGGCCATGGCCATGACCTAATCACACCGAAAATGATCCTAGAACTCCCTATCATCGCCATACAATATATCTGCAAACTGTTCAACGCTATAATAAAAATTGGCTACTTCCCAAGAACATGGAAAAAGTCCACTATCATCATGATTCCTAAAGTGGGAAAGGACAAAACCCAGCCATCATCATATAGGCCAATTAGTTTGCTGACATGTCTTTCGAAGCTTTTTGAAAAGGTCCTGCAGATCCGACTAAACTCATTTCTGGCATCGGAGAACACAATCCCTTCACACCAGTTCGGCTTCCGCGAAAAACATGGTACAATTGAACAAGTCAATCGCATAAAATCCGAAATACGAACAGCATTCGAACTAAAAGAATACTGTGCGGCTGACTTTCTCGACGTTGCCCAGGCTTTCGATAGAGTTTGGCTGGAGGGTACACAGTACACCCACAAACTCATGGAATCTTACCGTTACAATAGGAAATTCGCTATAAGATGTAATGGCTCCGTCTCGGCTGATTTTGAAATCAAAGCTGGTGTACCGCAAGGCAGTGTATTCGGCCCATTGCTCTACCTGCTGTGCACTGCAGACTTACCAACGAGTTTAGGACTTACAACGTCCACTTTTGCCGATGACACGGTAATCCTCAGCAGATCCAAATGCCCAATACAAGCCTCTGCAAAATTAGAGGACCACCTCAAGGTGGTAGAGAAATGGCTAGCAACCTGGCGTATCCGGGTCAATGAGCAGAAATGCAAACATGTTACATTTACGCTTAACAGAAGAAACTGTCCAGCTTTAATGCTAAACAACGTACCAGTTCCTCAAGCCGTGGATGTCACTTACCTTGGCATCCACCTAGACAGAAGACTAATTTGGCGCAAACACATCGAAGCAAAAAGTCACAGCTTAAACTGAAAGCGAATAGCCTACATTGGATCATCAATGCTCGGTCCCCTCTATGTCTGGAGTATAAAGTCCCCCTATACAACTTTGGACTTAGGGAGCCGTACTATGGGGAAATGCAAGTACCAGCAATGTCGATATTATACAAAGAGCGCAGTCGAAGATTCTAAGATCAATCACGGGAGTCCCGTGGTATATACGAAACGACAACATTCAAAATGATCTAAATATACCTAGCGTAAAATCTGAAATAGGTACTAAACAACTAAAGTATTCTCCGAAACTGGATGCACACCCAAATGTTCTTTCCAATTGCCTTACGCGAACTAATAATAGAACTCGTCTTAAAAGAAATGACAGACCAACCCAATAACAAGTGATTAGGGCCGCCTGCAATATCCCCAGGATTTATCTTAAGTACTAGACTAAGAAAAATATTTCAAACTTGTTGTTAGGCTCTAATTTAAGAGTAGATTCAACAAATATATTAAACGTTAAAAAAATAATAAAAAAAATCGTAGCAGCATTGCCACATTGTCGTTTTTGTGGGTCGCTTGCCACCTCGCCACATGGACGTTTAACAGCTGTTCTGAGGTGGTCTGGCCATTCGGCGTTACTAACCCAACCTCACATCTATATGGTCTTGTCAAAGAGGAATATCGTCTTTCGTAGGAATTTTATGTTTAACGTTGTTTATGAATTGTTATTTGGAAACTATGAACAGTCGAAGCAAAAGCAACAGCAAAAAACCGAGTTCATAAAATCTGACAGCAAAAGCAGCAGCAAATAACCGAAATAGAAAGTTTTGACAGCAGCAGCAAACATAAAAAATCCGAAAGCAAAAAACCCGACAGCAGCAGCAATTGCAAAAACCCGAAACAGATTGCAGCAGCAATAGCAAAAACCCGAAACAGATTGCTTTGGTAGCAAAAACCAAGTTATACATTTTAATACTAGGAACTGTTCCGACTGTTGCTATTGGCCAAATTCGGCCAAAAAAATTATTCGTTATCCACAATCGTTTCCTTTATCCCCGACGGAACTACTTTTTAGTATTGCTTCATCAGGGGGAAACTCGACCTACGTCGGGGTTCGAACTCGAGAACAACAGAATTGTAGATTTAGTAGGTCTCCACTGATCCACCGACTAGGTTTTTTAGAGAGTATAAGTGAGTATAAGTGAGTATGTTTCGAATGTATCCGAATGACAGGTGCCGACACAGCATTTTTGTTGTTTTTTTGTTGTGCGTACAGAATCTGTACTTCAAAACCCATAAAAACGAAAGCAAATACATAGATAGATTACATTTTAATATTCATTTCATATTCAGTTCAAGAACATTATTTTATTAATATTATCTGCATTTGCAGCAATTAAGCAGCGTTTTTCAGTAATTAAATTTCTTGCGTTTGAAAAGGTTCTTTCAGACGCCGCGCTGCTTGCCGGTATAAAAAAAATATTGCAACTTGCTTTGTGCAATAAAGGAAAAAAATTTTTGGTGCATGTCCCACCAAGCCAGTGCATCGAAATTTGTTCTGTACGGTACATTTATATTGGAGTACCATTTTATTTCTTGGTCAATTTGGTTATTATTCGGGTCAACTTGTTGAACCTCTACAAAATCAGCAAATTCGTCATTTGCTATTGGTATTTGTAAAGTGGACTTTAGGGCTTGAATAATTACAATATCATTGGAATCGGACAGACAGATTTTCTTTAATTTGTTTAAATTTGGAATAATTAAATGTGTTGTTGGACTTTTGGTTGCCTCCAATTTTTTTGAGACGGTTTCGAACTCTTTTAGAATTTGAACAACGGAACCTAAGTGGTTGACGTTAATACCTTCGATTCTATTGGTCTGGTTCTTATCTTTTAATATTGTTGTCAGTTCTATCCAATTAATTTCAACTGATTTAAGCAGGTAGTAAACTGTGTTCCCACGAGTGGGGCAAAAACTTTTCATCGTAAATCCCAAAGATGAATTCTTTCCCGATTTTTTAAAAAATTTCACCAGCTTTTGGTGCACGTACTAACCATATAGCCCAGCTCAGGTACGGCATTAATACCTTTTTCAACAGCATTATTGAGGAGATGGTTCACGCAATGAATTTTTTGCAAATCGTGGAAAGCTTTTACCATATTTGACCCACGGTCAGTAATGATTACGGGGTTGTCCAATTCAAGATCACATTCAAAGTTTTTTAAGATATCGACTATTTTTGCCCGAATATTTGCACCTAGTTATAGAAAAATTTATTAAAATCATGTACACTCGTTCATTAAGTTAACACACCTGTGCAGGACATTCCTTTCATTGATTTCATGGCTATGAGTCTATCAACAAGTACTCCTTCCTTTACATAATGCACAGTGCACGATAAATATGAATCTTTTAAAAAGTTATCTGTCCATATATCGCTAGTGATTGCGTATCCAAAAACTTTGTATTTAACAATTTCCTCTTTTATTGGAACAAAGTGCGAGTCAAATATCGCTGCTATGTTCCGGGAAACTGTTGTTGGATGTGGTAACAATTTATCCACGTCTACATTTGGACCATAAGTTGCACCAACATTAATTAAAAATGATGCAAATTTGTTTAGTCCGGAATCTGCTATAATTTTTAATGGGCGGCAGTTCTTGACAACCCATTTAGTGTCAACAGCTACGCCTTCCTGTTTAGTTTCTGAACTCACATCAACCGGGGAAGATTTTTGAGTTCATTAAATTTGAAGTGTGCTACGTGTGAATTTCAAGACTGACAAACACATCTTGCAGGCTACAAGTTCAACTAGCTCATCTCCATTTTCATTTTTTATTCTTGAGAAAAATTGCCATACTTCGCTTCGACCCCTCTTTTCTATTAAGCTATACAATCCAGAATGCAGATTCTCCTTTATTTCCTGTGCAAGGATCTCTCTTGTGCTCGCCGCTCTTTTAACAACCTGTATATTTTAATTGAACTAAATTAAATCTGAAAGAAATTACACAAATTATGGACAGGTCACAAGCTAAGCAGAAAGATATATGCAATATTTGACTACAGCAATAAAAAAACAAACGAAAACAAAAACAACAAAATACCCAAATCACTTTGGGTAGTTTTGCCTCCTTCCATTTTTGCGACTGCTGTGTTTCAACGATGCAAAGAAAATAAATACACAAAATATGTGCCCCCTGATACTTGGATAACTCGAATGTTTTTAGATGTGTCAAATTTGACACTCCGTTTTACTCAGTACTCAGTCAGTACTCTGTGTCATTTAATTTGCTTTGTATGAGTACCAAAATATACTAATACTCATACACACTCACTCATTGTGCGTCTGGTACTCACTCTATTCAATTCTATCCGAGTATACTCTATTTTACTTATTAAGTAAATGAAGTCATGCAGCTGTCTAATACACATACACATGAAAGTACACATACTCAATACTCTTTCAATACATGTAAATTGTATGTATAGGTAAAATCAAAGTAGGCCAAAGATCAGGTCAAGAAGTTGATTAAAAGTTACAAACCTGTTAGAAATACAAACACTCCTATAGAAATGAAGTTTGTACTAACGGATCAGCATCCAAGGCGTCTAGCAGAGTCTGATTAGAAAATTGTTGATGGTACTGTACAAGAATGGAGGAGAAGATGATAAGTTTTTCCGAATATGCTTCGCCTGTTTTACTTGTAACAAAAAAGAATGGGAAAAAGCATCTGCGCTGCGATTACAGAAAGCTAAATGAAAAAGTGGTCCGAGATAATTTTCCTATGCCACAGATGGATACCGTATTAGGAAAACTTCAAAGTGCGTTAGTTTATACTACTCTAGATCTAACAAACGTGTTTTTCCATGTTCCTGTTGAGAAAAAATCTTAGAAGTACACAGCATTCATAACTTAGAATGGTCAGTATGAATTCCAATAAGTAACTTGTATGAGGCAAAGACAGTCATTCAGCTTAAGGAACCCATTACAATTTACGGTAAGGTTTACCTTGGTCGTCCTCAAGTGGTAAATAGAAACAGAAATCATAATGAGAAGGATGATAGAAAATCGGAAATATCTAAACAATCGAAAATGCTTTGAGTGTGGCGAAAGATCTCATATGATGAGTGAGTGTCCGAAGATTAAATGCTTTAAATGCGATCAGATAGGGCATAAAGCATCAGTATGCCCGACACGTAAATTAGATACTAAAACGGAATACAGTAGGGCTAGTACAATGTCAAAGGAAATCAATGTAAAAGGAAAAGCTATTTTTAAAACAATATTATGTGTAAAAGTTGAAGATACTAAAACGGTATACAGTAGGGCTAGTACAATGTCAAAGGAAATCAATGTAAAAGGAAAAGCTATTTTCAAAACAATATTATGTGTAAAAGTTGAGCTGTCGGCACTCATAGATACAGGATGTGATCTATGTTTAATAAGAGATGAAAACTTCGTGGTACAGAATAAAGCGATGAACGAAACCGTTTATTGGGAGTGTGTAAAAGTGAGTTAAATACTATAGGTAGTTTTAAAGCGCAGGTGACTATTGATGGTCTTCAATGGCCTTTAACGTTCCCTGTTTATGGAAAAGAGGATATTGTCTATAAAGTAGTGATTGGAAGCAACATTTTAGAATTAGCTGATATGGGTATCATAAAAGGAAATGCTACTTTTAAGCCTAGAAAAGAAGTGATGCCAAACACAGAAGCGAAAGAACCTGTACACAATGAAGAAGTAAAAACTCCGAAGGATATACAGGAATGGTCAAGTGAATTCATCAGATGATTCACCTTTCGAGGCGAATGATAAGTCAGTCCGGGCGAATGTAGGAATGGATCGAGAGACGAGAAGCGGTCGATTATATTAAACCAGTCCTGAGGTCCAAATTTTAAAGTTATCAACGATATCGATGACAAACAATCGATGTAATTAAGTTTTATGGCGTCAAGTTGTGCCGACCGGTTGTGTTCCTCGTGGCTGCTCGAAAACTATACTAATCGAATAAATAATTGATAAATGTATAAAAAATAATGTTTAGTAAACTGTATGAAAATTGATTGTGAGACAACGGCCTAGAAATTTTAGAGAAAATATGGGATTGCATTAACGTGTCACACATATATGGACGATATAATTATACCAATTATCCTTGCAGTCATATACTTGTTGTTGTTGATGGGTTTTCTAAGTTTGTATGGTTGTATCCGACTCCTGGAACAGGAGTCGATGAAGTACTTAGTTTTCTTGAAAAGCAGGCCATAATTTTTGGTAACCCGGTGAGAATAATTTCTGACTGGGGAGCAGCATTCAGCGGCCCTTTGGTTCAAGAGATCAGCATAAGAAGCTGAGTCGATATAGCCATGTCCGTCTGTCCGTCCGGCCGTCCGTCTGTGCAAATCAACATCACGAATGGGACTTTTTAGGGTTGGTTGTGATATTTTATTGTTTGACATATGTCGCAATTGTTGATTGTTTGTAAAATTTTTTGTTTCATGCGGCTGATCCATCTATGATTATTTTTAAGGCGATAATTTTCTTTTCCTGATCGTCGGGTGTTATAATTTCTCTTAAAAGTTCTGTTTGTAAAGTTGACTATGAGCAAAGTATTTTCCATACACTTGCTGCACTATTTTAACTATTGTGTCTTTTGTAAATATTGCGCAAGTTTTATTTGACTTTAAAACGGATCTTTTCAGTTTTGTTATGACTTCTTCGTTTAAACTGGGCTCGAAAAGGGTACGCCATATTTTGTTTTTGAAGGGCACTTATACTTTAATATTTGATTGGGCGGATTCGCGGAAAATAATTTGTATATTAAAATCATTAAGTGGTTTTTCAGAAATTAATATACCTTGCTCTCAATTTTCTTGTGCAGAATGTATAGTTTCTCCACAGATTACACCCACTGACTCGCTCTTACCTAAATTTACTGTGCTACTCAATGCATCTTCTATAACATATTGTGACCTTTTTTTATATATGATCTCATAATCATATTCCAACAATCTCAATTTGCAACTTACTAATTTTGAAGTTGGTTCCTTAAAACTCATTAGCCAAGTTAGAGGCTTGTGGTCTGTTATGATTTTTAACTTTTGGCCAAAAAGATAGGTTCGGAAATCTTTTATTGCCCAAATTATAGCCAGCATCTCTTTTTCAACCATAGACTAGTTCGATTCAGTATCGGATAAGGTTCTGCTAGCAAATTACACAGGCTTGTCTAATCCTAACGTTCTTTGAGATAATACTGACCCCAATGCAGCATCACAAGCATCCGTTGGTAATATGAACGGTTTAGCAAAATCAAGATATATCAAAATTGGGTCGTTATATAAATTGCATGTTTCAAATGTTGATTAAAACTCTGCTTCTTTAATAACTTTAGCTTTTCCTTTTAATTATTTAGTTAGCGGTTTTGTTATTATAGCAAAATCTTGTATGCATTTTCTATAATAACCCATTAACCCCAAAAAGGATTTGATTTGTTTTTGTGTCCCGGGTAAAGGAAAATTGTGTATGACTTCAATTTTGGATGTGTTTGGTCTTGTCGTATGAACTATTCATAACTCATGTCAGACTTATCTATTTGTATCTTTAAGTTGCCGCTCTTATTTCTTTAATGTTGCATATGCTCTTGTAATGAGGATGAAAATATAATGTCGTTTAAATATATTAGACAATTTATTCCATGTATATCCCCACAAAAAAAGTTCGTCACTTTTTGAAAGGTTGCCGGGGCATTAGTAAGACTGAATGGTATTCTTAGAAACTCGTAATGATTTCCTTCTTTACGCATCTCGATTTGGTGGTATCAACTGGCTAAATCTATTAACGAAAAATATTTAGCTTTAAAACATCATTAATTATTGGCATGGGATATGGAGTTACTACTAACGGTTGGTCATAATAAATGACTTTATCAGTGTCTGCATAGTTAGTAATTTCCATCGTGCTAAAATTGTTCTTTGCCAAATATAACCCATTTGAAGTAACTAATTCGTTGCCTAATCGAATTTCCGGGCAATAGAAAGTACCCTCTTTCAAACTTACAGGTATTTGAATCGTATATATCCTTGCTTCTTCGATCACCTGTCTTTCGCCTACTACCTATTTTCCTTTGTCTGCTGTCTTCATATATCAATGCCAATTATGCCATTAAAAAATGAGTGGAATTTAAATAGCAAAAAATTCAATGTTCCGCGTTGTGAAACTCATCAAATATCTCCAAAGTGCAGGCTAAATATAATTTGTGAGTTTATTATTGTCTTATTCTTGTTTGACTGAAGGTTTCTCCGTTATTACGCTTGAACTGACCGCTCCGTTGTTCTCTATTAATGTTATCACGGTTATACGGTTTTTCATTGTTACTTTTCTCTTTAATTTATTGACTTCGTGCCATATTTTGCTTTTGACTCCAGGGTCTAGCTTGTCTCTGGTTTTTAAAAAATTCTTTTTCAGCTACTGCTAACTCGTAGGCTGTAATGGCATCTGTTGGGTCTCTTCCCCGGATAATTGGTCCTCGTAACCCTCTTAGAAATGTGGCTAAGCATTTCATTATAAAAAAATCTTTGAAAATTCTTTGTTTCATTGGTTTCTTTCTCGACAGCAATATTTATTAAGGCCCTCTGTATACTGGTAACTTTTTCGTAAAAGATTTCTACATAGTGACTTTGTTTTGTTAAAATACCCCGTTCAGCAATTAAGTCAGATTCTGTCCTTTTGTCCGAAAAGTGTCTTAGAAGTGCATTTTTTATATCGTTCGAGTTTAACCTTACTCGTGGTTGATATAATATTTCGTGGCCTTTCCCTTAAATTTTATTTTTATTGCTCTTAAATTAAATACTCCTGTCGGAGTTTCTTCTGAGCCTTTAACAAATAAAAGTATTTCTTCAACATTTGTAATGAATTCTCCTAATTCTTCTGAATTACCCTCATGAGTAGGCATTGTTTTAATTACATCAGAGATTTTGAAACTACCCGTTATATTTTGCTGTTTAGTTATCTTGAGCCGGTATGTTCATAGTGCGTTTTTCACTTTTTGTTGCTGTTTTTGATATTATTTGAGTATGAGATTATTTTAAATCAAGCGATTGATATACCTGTATATAATGTAATATGTGTATTGAAATAAATGTGTAGACTAATTTCAAGTCTTTCTTTCTCTTATTTGTAATATCAGAATTGTGATTCTATATTTTATTTTCTTCCTTTCGTTTGTAAAAGAATACCAGAGGGCCGGGGCTAACTTTGACCTCGTTAAAGTTTGTATACCCTTGCAAGTTTTTCGGTAACTCTTTCCTTACCTATAGCCATCAAGTGGAAAAACGTTTAAGCTAAAAAGGCTAATGTTTGCGAAAGAACGGCCTACAATCTTAGCATAGGAAAAAACTAAGATATTAATCAAATTCACTGATTTCCACCGATCGTTCCAATGGGAGCTATATGATATAGTTACCCGATCCTTATCAAACTTGGCACAGTCATTAACAGATATATTAAACTAACAAATGTTTAATTTGAAAGCAATCGCGTTAAAAGTAACGAAGTTATTGACCAAAGTCACTGTTTTCGACCGATCGGTCCTATGGGAGCTATTTGATATAGTCACCCGATCTTGATCAAATTTGGCTGACAATGGCTCTGAAAATAACGAGACGAGTTCAAATAGCCATGTCCGTCCGTCCGTCCGTCCTTCTGAATCGTTGCGATCTCCTCCTAGACCGTAAGAGCTAAGGAGCTGAAATTTTGCATGTAGGCTTGTATATACTTCACAGTTTGTATGTCTCGGATTCAGCCAGATCGGATCACTATATCATATAACTCCCATACAAATGTCAAAGTCACAAACAGTGACTTTTCTCAACAACTTCGTTATTTTTGACGCGATTGCTTTCAAATTAAAGATTTGGGAATTCACGACTGTGCCAATTTTTTATTATTTTTTATTTTATACCATACACCCATAGGGTGAAATGGTATATTAAAGTCGCCAAAATGTATGTAACAGGCAGAAGGAAGCATCTCCGACCCCACAAAGTATATATATTCTTGATCAGGATCAAAAACCGAGTCGATCTAGCCATGTCCATCCGTCCGTCCGTCCGTATGAACACCTAGATCTCGGAGACTATAAGAGCTAGAGCCACCAAATTTGGTATGCAGTCTCGTGTAGTATGTACGGTTATCGAGTTTGTTTCAAATTTTGGCCACGCGGGGGCGGAAGGGGGCCCCCGGAATTTACATAAAACTGTTTTTCTTAAAAAGTATGGCAGATAGAGACATCAAATTTGGGTTATATACTTGTTTAGTTACCGCGCAGAAAAAATTTGTTCCAACTTTTTGCCACGCCCCCTTCCGCCCTCGGAATTTACATAACTCTGATTTTCTTAAAAACTATGAAAGCTACCGACATTTAATTTGGTATGTAAGCTAGCCTAATAGGCGCGCAAATATTGACTTTACAAATTTTGCCACGCCCATTTCCGCCCCCGAAAATTAAACAAAACTGATTTTCTCGAAAACTAACAAAGCTAAAGTCACCAAATTTAGTATGTATATTGGCTTAGTATGCGCGCAGAATACATATATTTTAATATGTTGCCACGCCCACTTCCGCTTCCATAATTTAGAAAAAACCGATTGGCTCTTGCAATTTTTTGACCATCGCGATCAAATTTGGCAGACTTATTAATCTTATCTATTTCTATCAAACTACCAAATTTGATTGAAATCGGACTGGAAACATACAAAATATACGTATGAACGTATTTTGCTACGCGATCCATAAGGGCAGAATTGGCCGTTGTCTAGTGGCGGCGCTAGAGTGCTCGTGTGTTTGTAGAGTGAGCGAGATAGCATATGGTATAAGGCATGTTAAAACAATTTAATAGACATACATTTGGTTTTCGAAACTTTAAATATTTGTTTCACCTGGTGTATGGTATACCCAATTCGGCGAGACGACTTACTTAATTTTTTTTTATTTTTATTTATATATTTTTTTTATATATGTATACAATTATATAAAATTATTATTAAAATTATATATAACTGTGCTGAAGCTAGGTAAAATTCTTATACGTTGCAGTAAACATGCCTAAGCGCATAATTCGGTTAGAAAGCTTTTGATGTTAGTAGTGGGAGCTTTTGATAGAATATCATGGGATCTTGATTTTCTTCCATGTTTAAATGATTGGTTCCTATTTGAAACTACTTGAAAGTTAAATGAGCTTTCTATTGTATTTAATTCGTTTTGAAAAGCCAAATTTACCTCGATGTATTGTTCCTTTATGTATGGAGTTACTACTAACGGTTTGTCATAATAAATGACTTTATCAGTGTCTGCATAGTTAGTAATTTCCATCGTGCTAAAATTGTTCTTCGCCAAATATAACCCATTTGAAGTAACTAATTCGATGCCTAATCGAATTTCCGGGCAATAGAAAGTACCCTCCTTCAAACTTACATTTAAATAGCAAAAAATTCAATGTTCCGCGTTGTGAAACTCATCAAATATCTCCAAAGTGCAGGCTAAATCTAATTTGTGAGTTTATTATTGTCTTATTCTTGTTTGACTGAAGGTTTCTCCGTTATTACGCTTGAACTGACCGCTCCGTTGTTCTCTATTAATGTTATCACAGTTATACGGTTTTTCATTGTTACTTTTCTCTTTAATTTATTGACTTCGTGCCATATTTTGCTTTTGACTCCCCAGGGTCTAGCTTGTCTCTGGTTTTTAAAAAATTCTTTTTCAGCTACTGCTAACTCGTAGGCTGTAATAACATCTGTTGGGTCTCTTCCCCGGATAATTGGTCCTCGTAACCCTCTTAGAAATGTGGCTAAGCATTTCATTATAAAAAAATCTTTGAAAATTCTTTGTTTCATTGGTTTCTTTCTCGACAGCAATATTTATTAAGGCCCTCTGTATACTGGTAACTTTTTCGTAAAAGATTTCTACATAGTGACTTTGTTTTGTTAAAATACCCCGTTCAGCAATTAAGTCAGATTCTGTCCTTTTGTCCGAAAAGTGTCTTAGAAGTGCATTTTTTATATCGTTCGAATTTAACCTTACTCGTGGTTGATATAATATTTCGTGGCCTTTCCCTTGAATTTTATTTTTATTGCTCTTAAATTAAATACTCCTGTCGGAGTTTCTTCTGAGCCTTTAACAAATAAAAGTATTTCTTCAACATTTGTAATGAATTCTCCTAATTCTTCTGAATTACCCTCATGAGTAGGCATTGTTTTAATTACATCAGAGATTTTGAAACTACCCGTTATATTTTGCTGTTTAGTTATCTTGAGCCGGTATGTTCATAGTGCGTTTTGCACTTTTTGTTGCTGTTTTTGATATTATTTGAGTATGAGATTATTTTAAATCAAGCGATTGATATACCTGTATATAATGTAATATGTGTATTGAAATAAATGTGTAGACTAATTTCAAGTCTTTCTTTCTCTTATTTGTAATATCAGAATTGTGATTCTATATTTTATTTTCTTCCTTTCGTTTGTAAAAGAATACCAGAGGGCCGGGGCTAACTTTGACCTCGTTAAAGTTTGTATACCCTTGCAAGTTTTTCGGTAACTCTTTCCTTACCTATAGCCATCAAGTGGAAAAACGTTTAAGCTAAAAAGGCTAATGTTTGCGAAAGAACGGCCTACAATCTTGATCAAATTTGGCACAGACGTTTATAGGCATAATAAAGTCTAATATTAAATTTCACGACAATGGCTCTGAAAATAACGAGACGAGTTCAAATAGCCATGTCCGTCCGTCCGTCCGTCTGAATCGACGCGATCTCCTCCTAGACCGTAAGAGCTAAGGAGCTGAAATTTTGGATGTAGGCTTGTATATACTTCACAGTTTGTATGTCTCGGATTCAGCCAGATCGGATCACTATATCATGTAACTCCCATACAAATGTCAAAGTCACAAACAGTGACTTTTCTCAACAACTTCGTTATTTTTGACGCGATTGCTTTCAAATTAAAGATTTGGGAATTCACGACTGTGCCAAATTTTTTCATTATTATTTTTATACCATACACCCATAGGGTGAAATGGTATATTAAAGTCGCCAAAATGTATGTAACAGGCAGAAGGAAGCATCTCCGACCCCACAAAGTATATATATTCTTGATCAGGATCAAAAACCGAGTCGATCTAGCCATGTCCGTCTGTCCATCCGGCCGTCCGTCCGTATGAACACCTAGATCTCGGAGACTATAAGAGCTAGAGCCACCAAATTTGGTATGCAGTCTCGTGTAGTATGTACGGTTATCGAGTTTGTTTCAAATTTTGGCCACGCGGGGGCGGAAGGGGGCCCCCGGAATTTACATAAAACTGTTTTTCTTAAAAAGTATGGCAGATAGAGACATCAAATTTGGGTTATATACTTGTTTAGTTACCGCGCAGAAAAAATTTGTTCCAACTTTTTGCCACGCCCCCTTCCGCCCTCGGAATTTACATAACTCTGATTTTCTTAAAAACTATGAAAGCTACCGACATTTAATTTGGTATGTAAGCTAGCCTAATAGACGCGCAAATATTGACTTTAAAAATTTTGCCACGCCCATTTTCGCCCCCGAAAATTAAACAAAACTGATTTTCTCGAAAACTAACAAAGCTAAAGTCACCAAATTTAGTATGTATATTGGCTTAGTATGCGCGCAGAATACATATATTTTAATATGTTGCCACGCCCACTTCCGCCTCCATAATTTAGAAAAAACCGATTGGCTCTTGCAATTTTTTGACCATCGCGATCAAATTTGGCAGACTAATTAATCTTATCTATTTCTATCAAACTACCAAATTTGATTGAAATCGGACTAGAAACATACAAAATATACGTATGAACGTATTTTGCTACGCGATCCATAAGGGCAGAATTGGCCGTTGTCTAGTGGCGGCGCTAGAGTGCTCGTGTGTTTGTAGAGTGAGCGAGATAGCATATGGTATAAGGCATGTTAAAACAATTTAATAGACATACATTTGGTTTTCGAAACTTTAAATATTTGATTCACCTGGTGTATGGTATACCCAATTCGGCGAGACGACTTGCTTACTTAATTTTTTTTTATTTTTATTTATATATTTTTTTTATATACAGATGTATACAATTATATAAAATTATTATTAAAATTATATATAACTGTGCTGAAGCTAGGTAAAATTCTTGGACGTTGCAGTAAACATGCCTAAGCGCATAATTCGGTTAGAAAGCTTTTGATGTTAGTAGTGGGAGCTTTTTATAGAATATCAAGGGATCTTGAATTTGATTGAGTTATTGATTTCACCGAAGCGATCTCACACTTAAAAGATTTTCTGGAGACACATTTGCTTATGTGGGCGAATGGAGTGGGAAATTAAATGGTGTGGATGGATGCAGAGGCGGATATATTACTCCCCCAATACGTAGAAAATAGCCTGTGCAGGATATAGATTTGGAAGCGCTTGCGGTGTTGCAATTGAAATTTCTTGAGATGGTGACAGTTCAAAAGCTGAATCACTTGGTTGTACAAAAGTTTCATTCTTAATTAGTGTAATAATTATTTTTTTTTGATATACTGCAAATTTATAGATAAGAAATGGGGTTAAACTTATAGTGTAATTACAAATGTTACTGTAGTTATTATTTTATAAGCAGTTTTTATACCCTTGCAAAAAGGGTATATTAATTTTGGTCAGAAGTGTGCAACGCATAGAAGGAAGCATCTCCGACCATATAAAGTATATATATTCTTGATCAGCATGACGAGACGAGTTCATATAGCCATGTCAGTCCGTCTGTCCGTCTGTCCGTCCGTCTGGATCAACGCAAACTCCTCCTAGACCGTAAGAGCTACAGAAATGAAATTTTGCATTGTATATAGTGCAGGCGTTGTATATCTCGGATTCAGCCGGATCGGATCACTATATCATATAGGTCCCGTACAAATGACAAAGTCACGAACAGTGACTTTTCTTAATAACTTCGTTATTTTCTGAGCTATTGTCGTGAAATTTAATATTGGTTAGTTAATTACACATATAAACGACTGTGCGAAATTTGATCAAGATCGGGTGACTATATCATATAGCTCCCATAGGAACGATCTTTCGAAAACAGTGACTTTTGTCAATAACTTCGTTACTTTTGACGCGATTGCTTTCAAATTAAACATTTGTTAGTTTAATATATCTGTTAATGACTGTGCCGAATTTGATCAAGATCGGGTTACTATATCATATAGCTCCCATAGGAACGATCGGTTGAAAACAGTGACTTTGATCAATATCTTCGATATTTCCTATGCCAAGATTGTAGGCCGTTCTTTCGCAAACATTAGCCTTTTTAGATAAAAAGTTTTTCCACTTTGAAAAGGAAAAAGTTACCAAAAAAGTTGCAAGGGTATACAAACTTTGACGCGGTCGAAGTTAGCCCCGGCCCTCTGGTTTCAGAAACGATTTGTTTAGTTTGGCTATAAGAGATTGGTTCTAGTTTCGTTACATTGTTTGTTACATAAATGTTTTGGGTATAAGATTGTAATGTGTTTAAAATTGATATTTTATTTAACTGTATAGTACAGTAGTATATTTATACCCTTGCAGAGGGTATTATAAAATTTGTCAGATGTTTGTAACGCGCTTCCGACCCCATAGCGTATATATATATTCTTCATCAGCACGATAAGCTCAATCGATATAGTCATGTGCGTCTAGAGTTACCAAAAATGTTGCAAGGGTATACAAACTTTGACGCGGTCGAAGTTAACCCTGGCCCTCTGGTTTTATTTCTAATACTATCCCATTGGTAAATTTCATGGGGATACTTCAATTATTATGAAAATATTTCTTCTTGAGCTATATGATAGTGGTCCGATCTTGCTAATTTTCAGTCCGATAGCTCTTAAGATGGCTGAGTAAATCATAACAAGGAACTTGCCCAAAAGAAATTTGAACTAAAATTGTAATTAGTACAAAATATTCATAGATGGAAATATATCATAAAATTGAACAGCGGATGTTTGCTGCAACCGAGACTAAACAAAAACTTTAGAAACAAATGTGCCCAAAAATCTTCCAAGCGTGAGAACGCTTAGTAGGCACAAATCAATAAGCCAATCAAGATCCCTTATCACCAGATCAAAAGCTCCTACTAACATCAAAAGTTGTGTAAGTTAGTATTTAAGACTCTTTGTTTAAATAAATATCAACCATCAATATTTTTACACCCTTGCAAAAAGTCATTTAAATTATATATTCGTGATCAGCCCTTCAAAAAAGGTTATATTAAGACGAGTTCAAATAGCCCTGTCCGTCCGTCCGTCTGGATCAACGCAAGAATATACAAACTTTGACGCGGTCGAAGTTAACCCCGGCGCTCTGGTTTAAGAGATCAGCATAAGAAGCTGAGTCGATATAGCCATGTCCGTCTGTCCGTCCGTCCGTCCTTCTGTGCAAATCAACAACACGCCGCCCCCATCTTAAGAGCAATCGCAATGAAATTTCATATTTGAGCTACTTTGATAGCCCGGAGCAGATAAAGTATGTCAGGATCGGACCACTATATCATATACAAGAAACATTTTAGCAATCGCAATGAAATTTTATATTTCAGCTATTTTTATAGCCCGGAGCAGATAAAGTATGCCAGGATCGGACCACTATATCATATGAAAAGAAACATTTTACAGAAATTGGAAATAAATTGTCTAAAACATCATTAATTATTGGCATGGGATATTTGTCTTTAATGGTTTTTTCATTAAATTTCCTATAATCTACCACTAATGTTGGTATGTGTCATATGCTGTTGTTGCATCCGTTTTTTTTTTGTACTAACCATCCAGGGGTAATGTGGCTGTCTAATGATTTTTTGATTAAGGATTTTCTATCTGTACTTTCACTTCTTTTCTTTCATTAAATCCATATCTATATGGTCTTGTACAAAGAGGAATATCGTCTTTCGTAGGAATTTTATGTTTAACGCTGTTTGTGAATGTTAATTGGTTCTTATCATCGTAAAATATTTCCGTAAGTTCTAAACAAAGTTTCTTTAAGACTTCGATTTCTTCCATGTTTAAATGATTGGTTCCTATTTGAAACTACTTGAAAGTTAAATGAGCTTTCTATTGTATTTAATTCGTTTTGAAAAGCCAAATTTACCTCGATGTATTGTTCCTTTATGTATGGAGTTACTACTAACGGCTGGTCATAATAAATGACTTTATCAGTGTCTGCATAGTTAGTAATTTCCATCGTGCTAAAATTGTTCTTTGCCAAATATAACCCATTTGAAGTAACTAATTCGTTGCCTAATCGAATTTCAGGGCAATAGAAAGTACCCTCCTTCAAACTTACAGAAATTTGAATCATATATCTCGTTGCTTCTTCGATCACCTGTCTTTCGCCTACTACCTATTTTCCTTTGTCTGATGTCTTCATATATCAATGCCAATTATGCCATTAAAAAATGAGTGGAATTTAAATAGCAAAAAATTCAATGTTCCGCGTTGTGAAACTCATCAAATATCTCCAAAGTGCAGGCTAAATCTAATTTGTGAGTTTATTATTGTCTTATTCTTGTTTGACTGAAGGTTTCTCCGTTATTACGCTTGAACTGACCGCTCCGTTGTTCTCTATTAATGTTATCACGGTTATACGGTTTTTCATTGTTACTTTTCTCTTTAATTTATTGACTTCGTGCCATATTTTGCTTTTGACTCCAGGGTCTAGCTTGTCTCTGGTTTTTAAAAAATTCTTTTTCAGCTACTGCTAACTCGTAGGCTGTAATAACATCTGTTGGGTCTCTTCCCCGGATAATTGGTCCTCGTAACCCTCTTAGAAATGTGGCTAAGCATTTCATTATAAAAAAATCTTTGAAAATTCTTTGTTTCATTGGTTTCTTTCTCGACAGCAATATTTATTAAGGCCCTCTGTATACTGGTAACTTTTTCGTAAAAGATTTCTACATAGTGACTTTGTTTTGTTAAAATACCCCGTTCAGCAATTAAGTCAGATTCTGTCCTTTTGTCCGAAAAGTGTCTTAGAAGTGCATTTTTTATATCGTTCGAATTTAACCTTACTCGTGGTTGATATAATATTTCGTGGCCTTTCCCTTGAATTTTATTTTTATTGCTCTTAAATTAAATACTCCTGTCGGAGTTTCTTCTGAGCCTTTAACAAATAAAAGTATTTCTTCAACATTTGTAATGAATTCTCCTAATTCTTCTGAATTACCCTCATGAGTAGGCATTGTTTTAATTACATCAGAGATTTTGAAACTACCCGTTATATTTTGCTGTTTAGTTATCTTGAGCCGGTATGTTCATAGTGCGTTTTGCACTTTTTGTTGCTGTTTTTGATATTATTTGAGTATGAGATTATTTTAAATCAAGCGATTGATATACCTGTATATAATGTAATATGTGTATTGAAATAAATGTGTAGACTAATTTCAAGTCTTTCTTTCTCTTATTTGTAATATCAGAATTGTGATTCTATATTTTATTTTCTTCCTTTCGTTTGTAAAAGAATACCAGAGGACCGGGGCTAACTTTGACCTCGTTAAAGTTTGTATACCCTTGCAAGTTTTTCGGTAACTCTTTCCTTACCTATAGCCATCAAGTGGAAAAACGTTTAAGCTAAAAAGGCTAATGTTTGCGAAAGAACGGCCTACAATCTTGATCAAATTTGGCACAGACGTTTATAGGCATAATAAAGTCTAATATTAAATTTCACGACAATGGCTCTGAAAATAACGAGACGAGTTCAAATAGCCATGTCCGTCCGTCCGTCCGTCCGTCCGTCCGTCCGTCTGAATCGACGCGATCTCCTCCTAGACCGTAAGAGCTAAGGAGCTGAAATTTTGGATGTAGGCTTGTATATACTTCACAGTTTGTATGTCTCGGATTCAGCCAGATCGGATCACTATATCATATAACTCCCATACAAATGTCAAAGTCACAAACAGTGACTTTTCTCAACAACTTCGTTATTTTTGACGCGATTGCTTTCAAATTAAAGATTTGGGAATTCACGACTGTGCCAAATTTTTTTATTATTATTTTTATACCATACACCCATAGGGTGAAATGGTATATTAAAGTCGCCAAAATGTATGTAACAGGCAGAAGGAAGCATCTCCGACCCCACAAAGTATATATATTCTTGATCAGGATCAAAAACCGAGTCGATCTAGCCATGTCCATCCGTCCGTCCGTCCGTATGAACACCTAGATCTCGGAGACTATAAGAGCTAGAGCCACCAAATTTGGTATGCAGTCTCGTGTAGTATGTACGGTTATCGAGTTTGTTTCAAATTTTGGCCACGCGGGGGCGGAAGGGGCCCCCGGAATTTACATAAAACTGTTTTTCTTAAAAAGTATGGCAGATAGAGACATCAAATTTGGGTTATATACTTGTTTAGTTACCGCGCAGAAAAAATTTGTTCCAACTTTTTGCCACGCCCCCTTCCGCCCTCGGAATTTACATAACTCTGATTTTCTTAAAAACTATGAAAGCTACCGACATTTAATTTGGTATGTAAGCTAGCCTAATAGGCGCGCAAATATTGACTTTAAAAATTTTGCCACGCCCATTTCCGCCCCCGAAAATTAAACAAAACTGATTTTCTCGAAAACTAACAAAGCTAAAGTCACCAAATTTAGTATGTATATTGGCTTAGTATGCGCGCAGAATACATGTATTTTAATATGTTGCCACGCCCACTTCCGCCTCCATAATTTAGAAAAAACCGATTGGCTCTTGCAATTTTTTGACCATCGCGATCAAATTTGGCAGACTAATTAATCTTATCTATTTCTATCAAACTACCAAATTTGATTGAAATCGGACTGGAAACATAGTAAATATACGTATGAACGTATTTTGCTACGCGATCCATAAGGGCAGAATTGGCCGTTGTCTAGTGGCGGCGCTAGAGTGCTCGTGTGTTTGTAGAGTGAGCGAGATAGCATATGGTATAAGGCATGTTAAAACAATTTAATAGACATACATTTGGTTTTCGAAACTTTAAATATTTGATTCACCTGGTGTATGGTATACCCAATTCGGCGAGACGACTTGCTTACTTAATTTTTTTTTATTTTTATTTATATATTTTTTTTATATATGTATACAATTATATAAAATTATTATTAAAATTATATATAACTGTGCTGAAGCTAGGTAAAATTCTTGGACGTTGCAGTAAACATGCCTAAGCGCATAATTCGGTTAGAAAGCTTTTGATGTTAGTAGTGGGAGCTTTTGATAGAATATCAAGGGATCTTGAATTTGATTGAGTTATTGATTTCACCGAAGCGATCTCACACTTGGAAGATTTTCTGGAGACACATTTGCTTATGTGGGCGAATGGAGTGGGAAATTAAATGGTGTGGATGGATGCAGAGGCGGATATATTGCTCCCCCAATACGTAGAAAATAGCCTGTGCAGGATATAGATTTGGAAGCGCTTGCGGTGTTGCAATTGAAATTTCTTGGGATGGTGACAGTTCAAAAGCTGAATCACTTGGTTGTACAAAAGTTTCATTCTTAATTAGTGTAATAATTATTTTTTTGGATATACTGCAAATTTATAGATAAGAAATGGGGTTAAACTTATAGTGTAATTACAAATGGTACTGTAGTTATTATTTTATAAGCAGTTTTTATACCCTTGCAAAAAGGGTATATTAATTTTGGTCAGAAGTGTGCAACGCATAGAAGGAAGCATCTCCGACCATATAAAGTATATATATTCTTGATCAGCATGACGAGACGAGTTCATATAGCCATGTCCGTCCGTCCGTCCGTCCGTCCGTCCGTCCGTCCGTCCGTCTGTCCGTCTGTCCGTCCGTCTGGATCAACGCAAACTCCTCCTAGACCGTAAGAGCTACAGAGCTGAAATTTTGCATGTAAGCTTGTATATAGTGCAGGCGTTGTATATCTCGGATTCAGGCGGATCGGATCACTATATCATATAGCTCCCGTACAAATGACAAAGTCACGAACAGTGACTTTTCTTAATAACTTCGTTATTTTCTGAGCTATTGTCGTGAAATTTAATATTGGTTAGTTAATTACACATATAAACGACTGTGCCAAATTTGATCAAGATCGGGTAACTATATCATATAGCTCCCATAGGAACGATCTTTCGAAAACAGTGACTTTTGTCAATATCTTCGATATTTCCTATGCCAAGATTGTAGGCCGTTCTTTCGCAAACATTAGCCTTTTTAGATAAAAAGTTTTTCCACTTTGAAAAGGAAAAAGTTACCAAAAAAGTTGCAAGGGTATACAAACTTTGACGCGGTCGAAGTTAGCCCCGGCCCTCTGGTTTCAGAAATGATTTGTTTAGTTTGGCTATAAGAGATTGGTTCTAGTTTCGTTACATTGTTTGTTACATAAATGTTTTGGGTATAAGATTGTAATGTGTTTAAAATTGATATTTTATTTAACTGTATAGTACAGTAGTATATTTATACCCTTGCAGAGGGTATTATAAAATTTGTCAGATGTTTGTAACGCGCTTCCGACCCCATAGAGTATATATATATTCTTCATCAGCACGATAAGCTCAATCGATATAGTCATGTGCGTCTAGAGTTACCAAAAATGTTGCAAGGGTATACAAACTTTGACGCGGTCGAAGTTAACCCTGGCCCTCTGGTTTTATTTCTAATACTATCCCATTGGTAAATTTCATGGGGATACTTCAATTATTATGAAAATATTTCTTCTTGAGCTATATGATAGTGGTCCGATCTTGATAATTTTCAGTCCGATAGCTCTTAAGATGGCTGAGTAAAACGCATACGCTCGGATGGACAGACGGACATGGGTATATCGACTCTGCTGCTTTTATAGCCCGGAGCAGATAAAGTATGCCAGGATCGGACCACTATATCATATGAAACGAAACATTTTACAGAAATTGGAAATAAATTGTCTAAAACATCATTAATTATTGGCATGGGATATTTGTCTTTAATGTTTTTTTCATTAAATTTCCTATAATCTACCACTAATGTTGGTATGTGTCATATGATGTTGTTGCATCTGCTTTTTTTGTACTAACCATACAGGCGCACTCCAGGGGTAATGTGGCTATTTCTAATGATTTTTTGATTAAGGAGTTTTTCTATCTGTACTTTCACTTCTTTTCTTTCATTAAATCCATATCAAAATGGTCTTGTACAAAGAGGAATATCGTCTTTCGTAGGAATTTTATGTTTAACGCTGTTTGTGAATGTTTATTGGTTCTTATCATCGTAAAATATTTCCGTAAGTTCTAAACAAAGTTTCTTTAAGACTTCGATTTCTTCCATGTTTAAATGATTGGTTCCTATTTGAAACTACTTGAAAGTTAAATGAGCTTTCTATTGTATTTAATTCGTTTTGAAAAAACAAATTTACCTCGATGTATTGTTCCTTTATGTATGGAGTTACTACTAACGGTTGATCAAAATAAATGACTTTATCAGTGTCTGCATAGTTAGTAATTTCGATCATGCTAAATTTGTTCTTTGCCAAATATAACCCATTTGAAGTAACTAATTCGTTGCCTAATCGAATTTCCGGGCAATAGAAAGTACTCAAAGTACTTCAAACTTACAGGTGTTTGAATCATATATCTCGATGCTTCTTCGATCACCTGTCTTTCGCCTACTACCTATTTTCTTTTGTCTGCTGTCTTCATATATCAATGCCAATTATGCCATTAAAAAATGAGTGGAATTTAAATAGCAAAAACAGTGGAGTTTGCTGATTCGAATCACCTCTTCAAAGTAGCGTTCCTAACAGACAGTCTTGGAGCAATCCAAACAATTAGAAACCCAAAGAACAATAATTGCATTGCTCAAAATTATAGAAAATAGTAAATAGAAAATCATTCCTTAAAAATATAGAAAATAGTTATAATATCATCTCAGTCGAAATACACATACCTAGTCACTCAAACATAAAAGAAAACGATTTAGCTGATACCGCAGCCAAAAATACCAGACACGATGGAGTGTCCACGCACATAAGCTGGACAATCAACGATGCTATCATTCATATATACAACAAAATAAAACTAGAATGGGAAAGAGCGTACAATGAATTTTGTATAGATCAAAACAAAGGATACTGCCTTCTATATCCTTATGTGTCATCACAACCATGGTTCCAGGGAAAAAACCAATTCCATAGACTGGAGATAAAACAACTAAACAGAATACTAAGCGGTCACGCATTTGACAAAAACACTCTATTTAAAATGAAAGTCGTTGACAACAACTTATGCGACACCTGTAACATTACAGAAGATATCTCACATATTATTTTAAATTGTTCAAAATACACAAACACCCGAATGAACTTCCCAACACTAACAAAGTATAACGATATATATCAATTACTCGCGCAAGAGCCTATCGCCAACTACAAATCGATAACACAATTTACTAAGGCTGCCAACATAGAACTCTAACAATCTAATCCACATATAAATAAATTAAATTAAATAGCTAATTCATTTATAACAAAAACCATAATACGAAACTCATCATCACGAATACGCTGTGGCGTTAACCTGTTGTACACAGGGAGGCCAAAGAAATCTTCTGTTCAGAAGTAACTTAATATCAAAAAAAAAAAAAAAAAATTCAATGTTCCGCGTTGTTGAAACTCATCAAATATCTCCAAAGTGCAGGCTAAATCTAATTTGTGAGTTTATTATTGTCTTATTCTTGTTTGACTGAGAGTTTCTCCGTTATTACGTTTGAACTGACCGCTCCGTTGTTCTCTATTAATGTTATCACGGTTATACGGTTTTTCATTGTTACTTTTCTCTCTAATTTGTTGACTTCGTGACTCCAGGGTCTAGCTTGTCTCTGGTTTTTAAAAAATTCTTTTTCAGCTACTGCTAACTCGTAGGCTGTAATGGCATCTGTTGGGTCTCTTCCCCGGATAATTGGTCCTCGTAACCCTCTTAGAAATGTGGCTAAGCAATTCTTTGTTTCATTGGTTTCTTTCTCGACAGCAATATTTATTAAGGCCCTCTGTATACTGGTAACTTTTTCGTAAAAGATTTCTACATAGTGACTTTGTTTTGTTAAAATACCCCGTTCAGCAATTAAGTCAGATTCTGTCCTTTTGTCCGAAAAGTGTCTTAGAAGTGCATTTTTTATATCGTTCGAATTTAACCTTACTCGTGGTTGATATAATATTTCGTGGCCTTTCCCTTGAATTTTATTTTTATTGCTCTTAAATTAAATACTCCTGTCGGAGTTTCTTCTGAGCCTTTAACAAATAAAAGTATTTCTTCAACATTTGTAATGAATTCTCCTAATTCTTCTGAATTACCCTCATGAGTAGGCATTGTTTTAATTACATCAGAGATTTTGAAACTACCCGATATATTTTGCTGTTTAGTTATCTTGAGCCGGTATGTTCATAGTGCGTTTTGCACTTTTTGTTGCTGTTTTTGATATTATTTGAGTATGAGATTATTTTAAATCAAGCGATTGATATACCTGTATATAATGTAATATGTGTATTGAAATAAATGTGTAGACTAATTTCAAGTCTTTCTTTCTCTTATTTGTAATATCAGAATTGTGATTCTATATTTTATTTTCTTCCTTTCGTTTGTAAAAGAATACCAGAGGGCCGGGGCTAACTTTGACCTCGTTAAAGTTTGTATACCCTTGCAAGTTTTTCGGTAACTCTTTCCTTACCTATAGCCATCAAGTGGAAAAACGTTTAAGCTAAAAAGGCTAATGTTTGCGAAAGAACGGCCTACAATCTTAGCATAGGAAAAAACTAAGATATTAATCAAATTCACTGATTTCCACCGATCGTTCCAATGGGAGCTATATGGTAACTATACCCGATCCTTATCAAACTTTGCACAGTCATTAACAGATATATTAAACTAACAAATGTTTAATTTGAAAGCAATCGCGTTAAAAGTAACGAAGTTATTGACCAAAGTCACTGTTTTCGACCGATCGGTCCTATGGGAGCTATTTGATATAGTCACCCGATCTTGATCAAATTTGGCACAGACGTTTATAGGCGTAATAAAGTCTAATATTAAATTTCACGACAATGGCTCTGAAAATAACGAGACGAGTTCAAATAGCCATGTCCGTCCGTCCCGTCCGTCCGTCCGTCCGTCCGTCTGAATCGACGCGATCTCCTCCTAGACCGTAAGAGCTAAGGAGCTGAAATTTTGCATGTAGGCTTGTATATACTTCACAGTTTGTATGTCTCGGATTCAGCCAGATCGGATCACTATATCATATAACTCCCATACAAATGTCAAAGTCACAAACAGTGACTTTTCTCAACAACTTCGTTATTTTTGACGCGATTGCTTTCAAATTAAAGATTTGGGAATTCACGACTGTGCCAAATTTTTTATTATTATTTTTATACCATACATCCATAGGGTGAAATGGTATATTAAAGTCGCCAAAATGTATGTAACAGGCAGAAGAAAGCATCTCCGACCCCACAAAGTATATATATTCTTGATCAGGATCAAAAACCGAGTCGATCTAGCCATGTCCGTCTGTCCATCCGTCCGTCCGTCCGTATGAACACCTAGATCTCGGAGACTATAAGAGCTAGAGCCACCAAATTTGGTATGCAGTCTCGTGTAGTATGTACGGTTATCGAGTTTGTTTCAAATTTTGGGCACGCGGGGGCGGAAGGGGGCCCCCGGAATTTACATAAAACTGTTTTTCTTAAAAAGTATGGCAGATAGAGACATCAAATTTGGGTTATATACTTGTTTAGTTACCGCGCAGAAAAAATTTGTTCCAACTTTTTGCCACGCCTGTAAAACTGTTTTTCTTAAAAAGTATGGCAGATAGAGACATCAAATTTGGGTTATATACTTGTTTAGTTACCGCGCAGAAAAAATTTGTTCCAACTTTTTGCCACGCCCCCTTCCGCCCTCGGAATTTACATAACTCTGATTTTCTTAAAAACTACGAAAGCTACCGACATTTAATTTGGTATGTAAGCTAGCCTAATAGGCGCGCAAATATTGACTTTAAAAATTTTGCCACGCCCATTTCCGCCCCCGAAAATTAAACAAAACTGATTTTCTCGAAAACTAACAAAGCTAAAGTCACCAAATTTAGTATGTATATTGGCTTAGTATGCGCGCAGAATACATATATTTTAATATGTTGCCACGCCCACTTCCGCCTCCATAATTTAGAAAAAACCGATTGGCTCTTGCAATTTTTTGACCATCGCGATCAAATTTGGCAGACTAATAAATCTTATCTATTTCTATCAAACTACCAAATTTGATTGAAATCGGACTAGAAACATACAAAATATACGTATGAACGTATTTTGCAACGCGATCCATAAGGGCAGAATTGGCCGTTGTCTAGTGGCGGCGCTAGAGTGCTCGTGTGTTTGTAGAGTGAGCGAGATAGCATATGGTATAAGGCATGTTAAAACAATTTAATAGACATACATTTGGTTTTCGAAACTTTAAATATTTGTTTCACCTGGTGTATGGTATACCCAATTCGGCGAGACGACTTACTTACTTAATTTTTTTTTATTTTTATTTATATATTTTTTTTATATATGTTATCTGGTTAGAGATTGCGACCTATTGAAATTTAAATTGAATTTAAACCGGCTCGAGGTCAATCTTACAAAAGAAGATTATTTCAAAGGTAACACACAAAAAGGTGAGCAGGTTGTCTGTATAGCTATTTCAAGAACTACCAAGTTCTATCATCAGCAGACTTTGCTAAAGAACTCCAGAATTGCAATAGCCATACCATGTCTTCAACGCTAAAACTAGTTGGGAATTACATTGCCAACTAAATGAAGCGAAAAAAGCTGGCGAAGCCTACAATACCGAAGACCACCTTTTGTGCATTACCCTTAGGCGCTATGAAATATTAGTGTAAGAGCTTCGCCCTTAACAAACTAAATTCAAGACCTGTTTCTTTTATACACGGTATATTGTACCATATAGAAAAAGGGGTTTTTTTTGGAATAAAATTCCAAAAATAACGGCGTGCCTTCCGTTAGTGTTATCTGGTTAGAGATTGCGACCTATTGAAATTTAAATTGAATTTAAACCGGCTCGAGGTCAATCTTACAAAAGAAGATTATTTCAAAGGTAACACACAAAAAGGTGAGCAGGTTGTCTGTATAGCTATTTCAAGAACTACCAAGTTCTATCATCAGCAGACTTTGCTAAAGAACTCCAGAATTGCAATAGCCATACCATGTCTTCAACGCTAAAACTAGTTGGGAATTACATTGCCAACTAAATGAAGCGAAAAAAGCTGGCGAAGCCTACAATACCGAAGACCACCTTTTGTGCATTACCCTTAGGCGCTATGAAATATTAGTGTAAGAGCTTCGCCCTTAACAAACTAAATTCAAGACCTGTTTCTTTTTATACACGGTATATTGTACCATATAGAAAAAGGGGTTTTTTTGGAATAAAATTCCAAAAATAACGGCGTGCCTTCCGTTAGTGTTATCTGGTTAGAGATTGCGACCTATTGAAATTTAAATTGAATTTAAACCGGCTCGAGGTCAATCTTACAAAAGAAGATTATTTCAAAGGTAACACACAAAAAGGTGAGCAGGTTGTCTGTATAGCTATTTCAAGAACTACCAAGTTCTATCATCAGCAGACTTTGCTAAAGAACTCCAGAATTGCAATAGCCATACCATGTCTTCAACGCTAAAACTAGTTGGGAATTACATTGCCAACTAAATGAAGCGAAAAAAGCTGGCGAAGCCTACAATACCGAAGACCACCTTTTGTGCATTACCCTTAGGCGCTATGAAATATTAGTGTAAGAGCTTCGCCCTTAACAAACTAAATTCAAGACCTGTTTCTTTTTATACACGGTATATTGTACCATATAGAAAAAGGGGTTTTTTTGGAATAAAATTCCAAAAATAACGGCGTGCCTTCCGTTAGTGTTATCTGGTTAGAGATTGCGACCTATTGAAATTTAAATTGAATTTAAACCGGCTCGAGGTCAATCTTACAAAAGAAGATTATTTCAAAGGTAACACACAAAAAGGTGAGCAGGTTGTCTGTATAGCTATTTCAAGAACTACCAAGTTCTATCATCAGCAGACTTTGCTAAAGAACTCCAGAATTGCAATAGCCATACCATGTCTTCAACGCTAAAACTAGTTGGGAATTACATTGCCAACTAAATGAAGCGAAAAAAGCTGGCGAAGCCTACAATACCGAAGACCACCTTTTGTGCATTACCCTTAGGCGCTATGAAATATTAGTGTAAGAGCTTCGCCCTTAACAAACTAAATTCAAGACCTGTTTCTTTTTATACACGGTATATTGTACCATATAGAAAAAGGGGTTTTTTTGGAATAAAATTCCAAAAATAATGGCGTGCCTTCCGTTAGTGTTATCTGGTTAGAGATTGCGACCTATTGAAATTTAAATTGAATTTAAACCGGCTCGAGGTCAATCTTACAAAAGAAGATTATTTCAAAGGTAACACACAAAAAGGTGAGCAGGTTGTCTGTATAGCTATTTCAAGAACTACCAAGTTCTATCATCAGCAGACTTTGCTAAAGAACTCCAGAATTGCAATAGCCATACCATGTCTTCAACGCTAAAACTAGTTGGGAATTACATTGCCAACTAAATGAAGCGAAAAAAGCTGGCGAAGCCTACAATACCGAAGACCACCTTTTGTGCATTACCCTTAGGCGCTATGAAATATTAGTGTAAGAGCTTCGCCCTTAACAAACTAAATTCAAGACCTGTTTCTTTTTATACACGGTATATTGTACCATATAGAAAAAGGGTTTTTTTGGAATAAAATTCCAAAAATAACGGCGTGCCTTCCGTTAGTGTTATCTGGTTAGAGATTGCGACCTATTGAAATTTAAATTGAATTCCCAACTAGTTTTAGCGTTGAAGACATGGTATGGCTATTGCAATTCTGGAGTTCTTTAGCAAAGTCTGCTGATGATAGAACTTGGTAGTTCTCGAAATAGCTATACAGACAACCTGCTCACCTTTTTGTGTGTTACCTTTGAAATAATCTTCTTTTGTAAGATTGACCTCGAGCCGGTTTAAATTCAATTTAAATTTCAATAGGTCGCAATCTCTAACCAGATAACACTAACGGAAGGCACGCCGTTATTTTTGGAATTTTATTCCAAAAAACCCTTTTTCTATATGGTACAATATACCGTGTATAAAAAGAAACAGGTCTTGAATTTAGTTTGTTAAGGGCGAAGCTCTTACACTAATATTTCATAGCGCCTAAGGGTAATGCACAAAAGGTGGTCTTCGGTATTGTAGGCTTCGCCAGCTTTTTTCGCTTCATTTAGTTGGCAATGTAATTCCCAACTAGTTTTAGCGTTGAAGACATGGTATGGCTATTGCAATTCTGGAGTTCTTTAGCAAAGTCTGCTGATGATAGAACTTGGTAGTTCTTGAAATAGCTATACAGACAACCTGCTCACCTTTTTGTGTGTTACCTTTGAAATAATCTTCTTTTGTAAGATTGACCTCGAGCCGGTTTAAATTCAATTTAAATTTCAATAGGTCGCAATCTCTAACCAGATAACACTAACGGAAGGCACGCCGTTATTTTTGGAATTTTATTCCAAAAAAACCCCTTTTTCTATATGGTACAATATACCGTGTATAAAAAGAAACAGGTCTTGAATTTAGTTTGTTAAGGGCGAAGCTCTTACACTAATATTTCATAGCGCCTAAGGGTAATGCACAAAAGGTGGTCTTCGGTATTGTAGGCTTCGCCAGCTTTTTTCGCTTCATTTCGTTGGCAATGTAATTCCCAACCAGTTTTATCGTTGAAGACATGGTATGGCTATTGCAATTCTGGAGTTCTTTAGCAAAGTCTGCTGATGATAGAACTTGGTAGTTCTTGAAATAGCTATACAGACAACCTGCTCACCTTTTTGTGTGTTACCTTTGAAATAATCTTCTTTGTAAGATTGACCTCGAGCCGGTTTAAATTCAATTTAAATTTCAATAGGTCGCAATCTCTAACCAGATAACACTAACGGAAGGCACGCCGTTATTTTTGGAATTTTATTCCAAAAAAACCCCTTTTTCTATATGGTACAATATACCGTGTATAAAAAGAAACAGGTCTTGAATTTAGTTTGTTAAGGGCGAAGCTCTTACACTAATATTTCATAGCGCCTAAGGGTAATGCACAAAAGGTGGTCTTCGGTATTGTAGGCTTCGCCAGCTTTTTTCGCTTCATTTAGTTGGCAATGTAATTCCCAACTAGTTTTAGCGTTGAAGACATGGTATGGCTATTGCAATTCTGGAGTTCTTTAGCAAAGTCTGCTGATGATAGAACTTGGTAGTTCTTGAAATAGCTATACAGACAACCTGCTCACCTTTTTGTGTGTTACCTTTGAAATAATCTTCTTTTGTAAGATTGACCTCGAGCCGGTTTAAATTCAATTTAAATTTCAATAGGTCGCAATCTCTAACCAGATAACACTAACGGAAGGCACGCCGTTATTTTTGGAATTTTATTCCAAAAAAACCCCTTTTTCTATATGGTACAATATACCGTGTATAAAAAGAAACAGGTCTTGAATTTAGTTTGTTAAGGGCGAAGCTCTTACACTAATATTTCATAGCGCCTAAGGGTAATGCACAAAAGGTGGTCTTCGGTATTGTAGGCTTCGCCAGCTTTTTTCGCTTCATTTAGTTGGCAATGTAATTCCCAACTAGTTTTAGCGTTGAAGACATGGTATGGCTATTGCAATTCTGGAGTTCTTTAGCAAAGTCTGCTGATGATAGAACTTGGTAGTTCTTGAAATAGCTATACAGACAACCTGCTCACCTTTTTGTGTGTTACCTTTGAAATAATCTTCTTTTGTAAGATTGACCTCGAGCCGGTTTAAATTCAATTTAAATTTTAATAGGTCGCAATCTCTAACCAGATAACACTAACGGAAGGCACGCCGTTATTTTTGGAATTTTATTCCAAAAAAACCCCTTTTTCTATATGGTACAATATACCGTGTATAAAAAGAAACAGGTCTTGAATTTAGTTTGTTAAGGGCGAAGCTCTTACACTAATATTTCATAGCGCCTAAGGGTAATGCACAAAAGGTGGTCTTCGGTATTGTAGGCTTCGCCAGCTTTTTTCGCTTCATTTAGTTGGCAATGTAATTCCCAACTAGTTTTAGCGTTGAAGACATGGTATGGCTATTGCAATTCTGGAGTTCTTTAGCAAAGTCTGCTGATGATAGAACTTGGTAGTTCTTGAAATAGCTATACAGACAACCTGCTCACCTTTTTGTGTGTTACCTTTGAAATAATCTTCTTTTGTAAGATTGACCTCGAGCCGGTTTAAATTCAATTTTTTTTATATATGTATACAATTATATAAAATTATTATTAAAATTATATATAACTGTGCTGAAGCTAGGTAAAATTCTTGGACGTTGCAGTAAACATGCCTAAGCGCATAATTCGGTTAGAAAGCTTTTGATGTTAGTAGTGGGAGCTTTTGATAGAATATCAAGGGATCTTGAATTTGATTGAGTTATTGATTTCACCGAAGCGATCTCACACTTGGAAGATTTTCTGGAGACACATTTGCTTATGTGGGCGAATGGAGTGGGAAATTAAATGGTGTGGATGGATGCAGAGGCGGATATATTGCTCCCCAATACGTAGAAAATAGCCTGTGCAGGATATAGATTTGGAAGCGCTTGCGGTGTTGCAATTGAAATTTCTTGGGATGGTGACAGTTCAAAAGCTGAATCACTTGGTTGTACAAAAGTTTCATTCTTAATTAGTGTAATAATTATTTTTTTGGATATACTGCAAATTTATAGATAAGAAATGGGGTTAAACTTATAGTGTAATTACAAATGTTACTGTAGTTATTATTTTATAAGCAGTTTTTATACCCTTGCAAAAAGGGTATATTAATTTTGGTCAGAAGTGTGCAACGCATAGAAGGAAGCATCTCCGACCATATAAAGTATATATATTCTTGATCAGCATGACGAGACGAGTTCATATAGCCATGTCCGTCCGTCCGTCCGTCCGTCCGTCTGTCCGTCTGTCCGTCCGTCTGGATCAACGCAAACTCCTCCTAGACCGTAAGAGCTACAGAGCTGAAATTTTGCATGTAAGCTTGTATATAGTGCAGGCGTTGTATATCTCGGATTCAGCCGGATCGGATCACTATATCATATAGGTCACGAACAGTGACTTCTTAATAACTTCGTTATTTTCTGAGCTATTGTCGTGAAATTTAATATTGGTTAGTTAATTACACATATAAACGACTGTGCCAAATTTGATCAAGATCGGGTGACTATATCATATAGCTCCCATAGGAACGATCTTTCGAAAACAGTGACTTTTGTCAATAACTTCGTTACTTTTGACGCGATTGCTTTCAAATTAAACATTTGTTAGTTTAATATATCTGTTAATGACTGTGCTGAATTTGATCAAGATCGGGTTACTATATCATATAGCTCCCATAGGAACGATCGGTTGAAAACAGTGACTTTGATCAATATCTTCGATATTTCCTATGCCAAGATTGTAGGCCGTTCTTTCGCAAACATTAGCCTTTTTAGATAAAAAGTTTTTCCACTTTGAAAAGGAAAAAGTTACCAAAAAAGTGGCAAGGGTATACAAACTTTGACGCTGTCGAAGTTAGCCCCGGCCCTCTGGTTTCAGAAATGATTTGTTTAGTTTGGCTATAAGAGATTGGTTCTAGTTTCGTTACATTGTTTGTTACATAAATGTTTTGGGTATAAGATTGTAATGTGTTTAAAATTGATAGTTTATTTAACTGCATAGTACAGTAGTATATTTATACCCTTGCAGAGGGTATTATAAAATTTGTCAGATGTTTGTAACGCGCTTCCGACCCCATAGAGTATATACAGTGGCGGTCACGTATTTAAGACGTTTTTTTTTTTTTTTTAGTTCTAATTTTCTCGGCTCCTAAATAACTTAATCGAATAATTTTTTCTGTAATTTGTTGGTTATTGTGTTCAGATTATGAACCGTAAAAATGGTCTTCATAGTTTAATCCGTTTTTTTCACAGGTGCATTTGAACAAAGAGAAGTCCTTTTTTTGGGGGGCATTTATTTAAGACGTTTTTTCCAAAATCTTAAATATTGAAGATAGACGTTTGAAATCTTCGAAGAAGTTGAAGATCTAGCAAAACTAAGGTAAACTGCATAACACTATTTTTGGATTTACCCCCACCTTTCAATTTGGGGCCAATTGAAAATCTGAATTTTGTATGAAAATTTTTGGTCCTTTGGGCGAGTCCATTTTACGACACTAATTCATACTAAAGTACTTTTTTTCTTGAACTATGAAAGAAAGTAAATTGAATTTCCCGTCGAATGACATATTTTTCATTAAAATCGAATAAAAATTAGATAGTTTTTTTTGCCTATCAATATGAGACATTTTATGCAAAACTGCCCTTCTATTCCCACCCTTCTATACCCATAAAAAGAAAGAGACGGAGAATAGAAGGGCAGTTTTGCATAAAATGTCTCATATTGATAGGCAAAAAAAACTATCTAATTTTTATTCGATTTTAATGAAAAATATGTCATTCGACGGGAAATTCAATTTACTTTCTTTCATAGTTCAAGAAAAAAGTACTTTAGTATGAATTAGTGTCGTAAAATGGACTCGCCCAAAGGACCAAAAATTTTCATACAAAATTCAGATTTTCAATTGGCCCCAAATTGAAAGGTGGGGGTAAATCCAAAAATAGTGTTATGCAGTTTACCTTAGTTTTGCTAGATCTTCAACTTCTTCGAAGATTTCAAACGTCTATCTTCAATATTTAAGATTTTGGAAAAAACGTCTTAAATAAATGCCCCCCAAAAAAAGGACTTCTCTTTGTTCAAATGCACCTGTGAAAAAAACGGATTAAACTATGAAGACCATTTTTACGGTTCATAATCTGAACACAATAACCAACAAATTAGAGAAAAAATTATTCGATTAAGTTATTTAGAAGACGAGAAAATTGGAACTAAACAAAAAAAAAAAACGTTTTAAATACGTGACCGCCACTGTATATATTCTTCATCAGCACGATAAGCTCAATCGATATAGTCATGTGCGTCTAGAGTTACCAAAAATGTTGCAAGGGTATACAAACTTTGACGCGGTCGAAGTTAACCCTGGCCCTCTGGTTTTATTTCTAATACTATCCCATTGGTAAATTTCATGGGGATACTTCAATTATTATGAAAATATTTCTTCTTGAGCTATATGATAGTGATCCGATCTTGATAATTTTCAGTCCGATAGCTCTTAAGATGGCTGAGTAAAACGCATACGCTCGGATGGACAGACGGACATGGGTATATCGACTCTGCTGCTTTTATAGCCCGGAGCAGATAAAGTATGCCAGGATCGGACCACTATATCATATGAAAAGAAACATTTTACAGAAATTGGAAATAAATTGTCTAAAACATCATTAATTATTGGCATGGGATATTTGTCTTTAATGTTTTTTCATTAAATTTCCTATAATCTACCACTAATGTTGGTATGTGTCATATGATGTTGTTGCATCTGCTTTTTTTGTACTAACCATACAGGCGCACTCCAGGGGTAATGTGGCTATTTCTAATGATTTTTTGATTAAGGAGTTTTTCTATCTGTACTTTCACTTCTTTTCTTTCATTAAATCCATATCTAAATGGTCTTGTACAAAGAGGAATATCGTCTTTCGTAGGAATTTTATGTTTAACGCTGTTTGTGAATGTTTATTGGTTCTTATCATCGTAAAATATTTCCGTAAGTTCTAAACAAAGTTTCTTTAAGACTTCGATTTCTTCCATGTTTAAATGATTGGTTCCTATTTGAAACTACTTGAAAGTTAAATGAGCTTTCTATTGTATTTAATTCGTTTTGAAAAAACAAATTTACCTCGATGTATTGTTCCTTTATGTATGGAGTTACTACTAACGGTTGATCAAAATAAATGACTTTATCAGTGTCTGCATAGTTAGTAATTTCGATCATGCTAAATTTGTTCTTTGCCAAATATAACCCATTTGAAGTAACTAATTCGTTGCCTAATCGAATTTCCGGGCAATAGAAAGTACTCAAAGTACTTCAAACTTACAGGTGTTTGAATCATATATCTCGATGCTTCTTCGATCACCTGTCTTTCGCCTACTACCTATTTTCTTTTGTCTGCTGTCTTCATATATCAATGCCAATTATGCCATTAAAAAATGAGTGGAATTTAAATAGCAAAACAGTGGAGTTTGCTGATTCGAATCACCTCTTCAAAGTAGCGTTCCTAACAGACAGTCTTGGAGCAATCCAAACAATTAGAAACCCAAAGAACAATAATTGCATTGCTCAAAATTATAGAAAATAGTAAATAGAAAATCATTCCTTAAAAATATAGAAAATAGTTATAATATCATCTCAGTCGAAATACACCACCACATACCTAGTCACTCAAACATAAAAGAAAACGATTTAGCTGATACCGCAGCCAAAAATACCAGACACGATGGAGTGTCCACGCACATAAGCTGGACAATCAACGATGCTATCATTCATATATACAACAAAATAAAACTAGAATGGGAAAGAGCGTACAATGAATTTTGTATAGATCAAAACAAAGGATACTGCCTTCTATATCCTTATGTGTCATCACAACCATGGTTCCAGGGAAAAAACCAATTCCATAGACTGGAGATAAAACAACTAAACAGAATACTAAGCGGTCACGCATTTGACAAAAACACTCTATTTAAAATGAAAGTCGTTGACAACAACTTATGCGACACCCGTAACATTACAGAAGATATCTCACATATTATTTTAAATTGTTCAAAATACACAAACACCCGAATGAACTTCCCAACACTAACAAAGTATAACGATATATATCAATTACTCGCGCAAGAGCCTATCGCCAACTACAAATCGATAACACAATTTACTAAGGCTGCCAACATAGAACTCTAACAATCTAATCCACATATAAATAAATTAAATTAAATAGCTAATTCATTTATAACAAAAACCATAATACGAAACTCATCATCACGAATACGCTGTGGCGTTAACCTGTTGTACACAGGGAGGCCAAAGAAATCTTCTGTTCAGAAGTAACTTAATATCAAAAAAAAAAAAAAAAAAAAATTCAATGTTCCGCGTTGTTGAAACTCATCAAATATCTCCAAAGTGCAGGCTAAATCTAATTTGTGAGTTTATTATTGTCTTATTCTTGTTTGACTGAGAGTTTCTCCGTTATTACGTTTGAACTGACCGCTCCGTTGTTCTCTATTAATGTTATCACGGTTATACGGTTTTTCATTGTTACTTTTCTCTCTAATTTGTTGACTTCGTGACTCCAGGGTCTAGCTTGTCTCTGGTTTTTAAAAAATTCTTTTTCAGCTACTGCTAACTCGTAGGCTGTAATGGCATCTGTTGGGTCTCTTCCCCGGATAATTGGTCCTCGTAACCCTCTTAGAAATGTGGCTAAGCAATTCTTTGTTTCATTGGTTTCTTTCTCGACAGCAATATTTATTAAGGCCCTCTGTATACTGGTAACTTTTTCGTAAAAGATTTCTACATAGTGACTTTGTTTTGTTAAAATACCCCGTTCAGCAATTAAGTCAGATTCTGTCCTTTTGTCCGAAAAGTGTCTTAGAAGTGCATTTTTTATATCGTTCGAATTTAACCTTACTCGTGGTTGATATAATATTTCGTGGCCTTTCCCTTGAATTTTATTTTTATTGCTCTTAAATTAAATACTCCTGTCGGAGTTTCTTCTGAGCCTTTAACAAATAAAAGTATTTCTTCAACATTTGTAATGAATTCTCCTAATTCTTCTGAATTACCCTCATGAGTAGGCATTGTTTTAATTACATCAGAGATTTTGAAACTACCCGATATATTTTGCTGTTTAGTTATCTTGAGCCGGTATGTTCATAGTGCGTTTTGCACTTTTTGTTGCTGTTTTTGATATTATTTGAGTATGAGATTATTTTAAATCAAGCGATTGATATACCTGTATATAATGTAATATGTGTATTGAAATAAATGTGTAGACTAATTTCAAGTCTTTCTTTCTCTTATTTGTAATATCAGAATTGTGATTCTATATTTTATTTTCTTCCTTTCGTTTGTAAAAGAATACCAGAGGGCCGGGGCTAACTTTGACCTCGTTAAAGTTTGTATACCCTTGCAAGTTTTCGGTAACTCTTTCCTTACCTATAGCCATCAAGTGGAAAAACGTTTAAGCTAAAAAGGCTAATGTTTGCGAAAGAACGGCCTACAATCTTAGCATAGGAAAAAACTAAGATATTAATCAAATTCACTGATTTCCACCGATCGTTCCAATGGGAGCTATATGGTAACTATACCCGATCCTTGATCAAATTTGGCACAGACGTTTATAGGTGTAATAAAGTCTAATATTAAATTTCACGACAATGGCTCTGAAAATAACGAGACGAGTTCAAATAGCCATGTCCGTCCGTCCGTCCGTCCGTCCGTCCGTCCGTCTGAATCGACGCGATCTCCTCCTAGACCGTAAGAGCTAAGGAGCTGAAATTTTGCATGTAGGCTTGTATATACTTCACAGTTTGTATGTCTCGGATTCAGCCAGATCGGATCACTATATCATATAACTCCCATACAAATGTCAAAGTCACAAACAGTGACTTTTCTCAACAACTTCGTTATTTTTGACGCGATTGCTTTCAAATTAAAGATTTGGGAATTCACGACTGTGCCAAATTTTTTATTATTATTTTTATACCATACACCCATAGGGTGAAATGGTATATTAAAGTCGCCAAAATGTATGTAACAGGCAGAAGGAAGCATCTCCGACCCCACAAAGTATATATATTCTTGATCAGGATCAAAAACCGAGTCGATCTAGCCATGTCCATCCGTCCGTCCGTCCGTATGAACACCTAGATCTCAGAGACTATAAGAGCTAGAGCCACCAAATTTGGTATGCGGTCTCGTGTAGTATGTACGGTTATCGAGTTTGTTTCAAATTTTGGCCACGCGGGGGCGGAAGGGGGCCCCCGGAACTTACATAAAACTGTTTTTCTTAAAAAGTATGGCAGATAGAGACATCAAATTTGGGTTATATACTTGTTTAGTTACCGCGCAGAAAAAATTTGTTCCAACTTTTTGCCACGCCTGTAAAACTGTTTTTCTTAAAAAGTATGGCAGATAGAGACATCAAATTTGGGTTATATACTTGTTTAGTTACCGCGCAGAAAAAATTTGTTCCAACTTTTTGCCACGCCCCCTTCCGCCCTCGGAATTTACATAACTCTGATTTTCTTAAAAACTATGAAAGCTACCGACATTTAATTTGGTATGTAAGCTAGCCTAATAGGCGCGCAAATATTGACTTTAAAAATTTTGCCACGCCCATTTCCGCCCCCGAAAATTAAACAAAACTGATTTTCTCGAAAACTAACAAAGCTAAAGTCACCAAATTTAGTATGTATATTGGCTTAGTATGCGCGCAGAATACATATATTTTAATATGTTGCCACGCCCACTTCCGCCTCCATAATTTAGAAAAAACCGATTGGCTCTTGCAATTTTTTGACCATCGCGATCAAATTTGGCAGACTAATTAATCTTATCTATTTCTATCAAACTACCAAATTTGATTGAAATCGGACTGGAAACATACAAAATATACGTATGAACGTATTTTGCTACGCGATCCATAAGGGCAGAATTGGCCGTTGTCTAGTGGCGGCGCTAGAGTGCTCGTGTGTTTGTAGAGTGAGCGAGATAGCATATGGTATAAGGCATGTTAAAACAATTTAATAGACATACATTTGGTTTTCGAAACTTTAAATATTTGTTTCACCTGGTGTATGGTATACCCAATTCGGCGAGACGACTTACTTAATTTTTTTTTATTTTTATTTATATATTTTTTTTATATATGTATACAATTATATAAAATTATTATTAAAATTATATATAACTGTGCTGAAGCTAGGTAAAATTCTTGGACGTTGCAGTAAACATGCCTAAGCGCATAATTCGGTTAGAAAGCTTTTGATGTTAGTAGTGGGAGCTTTTGATAGAATATCAAGGGATCTTGAATTTGATTGAGTTATTGATTTCACCGAAGCGATCTCACACTTGGAAGATTTTCTGGAGACACATTTGCTTATGTGGGCGAATGGAGTGGGAAATTAAATGGTGTGGATGGATGCAGAGGCGGATATATTGCTCCCCCAATACGTAGAAAATAGCCTGTGCAGGATATAGATTTGGAAGCGCTTGCGGTGTTGCAATTGAAATTTCTTGGGATGGTGACAGTTCAAAAGCTGAATCACTTGGTTGTACAAAAGTTTCATTCTTAATTAGTGTAATAATTATTTTTTTGGATATACTGCAAATTTATAGATAAGAAATGGGGTTAAACTTATAGTGTAATTACAAATGTTACTGTAGTTATTATTTTATAAGCAGTTTTTATACCCTTGCAAAAAGGGTATATTAATTTTGGTCAGAAGTGTGCAACGCATAGAAGGAAGCATCTCCGACCATATAAAGTATATATATTCTTGATCAGCATGACGAGACGAGTTCATATAGCCATGTCCGTCCGTCCGTCCGTCCGTCTGTCCGTCTGTCCGTCCGTCTGGATCAACGCAAACTCCTCCTAGACCGTAAGAGCTACAGAGCTGAAATTTTGCATGTAAGCTTGTATATAGTGCAGGCGTTGTATATCTCGGATTCAGCCGGATCGGATCACTATATCATATAGCTCCCGTACAAATGACAAAGTCACGAACAGTGACTTTTCTTAATAACTTCGTTATTTTCTGAGCTATTGTCGTGAAATTTAATATTGGTTAGTTAATTACACATATAAACGACTGTGCCAAATTTGATCAAGATCGGGTGACTATATCATATAGCTCCCATAGGAACGATCTTTCGAAAACAGTGACTTTTGTCAATAACTTCGTTACTTTTGACGCGATTGCTTTCAAATTAAACATTTGTTAGTTTAATATATCTGTTAATGACTGTGCCGAATTTGATCAAGATCGGGTTACTATATCATATAGCTCCCATAGGAACGATCGGTTGAAAACAGTGACTTTGATCAATATCTTCGATATTTCCTATGCCAAGATTGTAGGCCGTTCTTTCGCAAACATTAGCCTTTTTAGATAAAAAGTTTTTCCACTTTGAAAAGGAAAAAGTTACCAAAAAAGTGGCAAGGGTATACAAACTTTGACGCTGTCGAAGTTAGCCCCGGCCCTCTGGTTTCAGAAATGATTTGTTTAGTTTGGCTATAAGAGATTGGTTCTAGTTTCGTTACATTGTTTGTTACATAAATGTTTTGGGTATAAGATTGTAATGTGTTTAAAATTGATATTTTATTTAACTGCATAGTACAGTAGTATATTTATACCCTTGCAGAGGGTATTATAAAATTTGTCAGATGTTTGTAACGCGCTTCCGACCCCATAGAGTATATATATATTCTTCATCAGCACGATAAGCTCAATCGATATAGTCATGTGCGTCTAGAGTTACCAAAAATGTTGCAAGGGTATACAAACTTTGACGCGGTCGAAGTTAACCCTGGCCCTCTGGTTTTATTTCTAATACTATCCCATTGGTAAATTTCATGGGGATACTTCAATTATTATGAAAATATTTCTTCTTGAGCTATATGATAGTGGTCCGATCTTGCTAATTTTCAGTCCGATAGCTCTTAAGATGGCTGAGTAAATCATAACAAGGAACTTGCCCAAAAGAAATTTGAACTAAAATTGTAATTAGTACAAAATATTCATAGATGGAAATATATCATAAAATTGAACAGCGGATGTTTGCTGCAACCGAGACTAAACAAAAACTTTAGAAACAAATGTGCCCAAAAATCTTCCAAGCGTGAGAACGCTTAGTAGGCACAAATCAATAAGCCAATCAAGATCCCTTATCACCAGATCAAAAGCTCCTACTAACATCAAAAGTTGTGTAAGTTAGTATTTAAGACGCTTTGTTTAAATAAATATCAACCATCAATATTTTTGCACGCTTGCAAAAAGTCATTTAAATTATATATTCTTGATCAGCCCTTCAAAAAAGGTTATATTAAGACGAGTTCAAATATCCCTGTCCGTCCGTCCGTCTGGATCAACGCAAGAATATACAAACTTTGACGCGGTCGAAGTTAACCCCGGCGCTCTGGTTTAAGAGATCAGCATAAGAAGCTGAGTCGATATAGCCATGTCCGTCTGTCCGTCCGTCCGTCCTTCTGTGCAAATCAACAACACGCCGCCCCCATCTTAAGAGCAATCGCAATGAAATTTCATATTTGAGCTACTTTGATAGCCCGGAGCAGATAAAGTATGTCAGGATCGGACCACTATATCATATACAAGAAACATTTTAGCAATCGCAATGAAATTTTATATTTCAGCTATTTTTATAGCCCGGAGCAGATAAAGTATGCCAGGATCGGACCACTATATCATATGAAAAGAAACATTTTACAGAAATTGGAAATAAATTGTCTAAAACATCATTAATTATTGGCATGGGATATTTGTCTTTAATGGTTTTTTCATTAAATTTCCTATAATCTACCACTAATGTTGGTATGTGTCATATGCTGTTGTTGCATCCGTTTTTTTTTTGTACTAACCATCCAGGGGTAATGTGGCTGTCTAATGATTTTTTGATTAAGGATTTTCTATCTGTACTTTCACTTCTTTTCTTTCATTAAATCCATATCTATATGGTCTTGTACAAAGAGGAATATCGTCTTTCGTAGGAATTTTATGTTTAACGCTGTTTGTGAATGTTAATTGGTTCTTATCATCGTTAAATATTTCCGTAAGTTCTAAACAAAGTTTCTTTCAGACTTCGATTTCTTCCATGTTTAAATGATTGGTTCCTTTTTGAAACTACTTGAAAGTTAAATGAGCTTTCTATTGTATTTAATTCGTTTTGAAAAAACAAATTTACCTCGATGTATTGTTCTTTTATGTATGGAGTTACTACTAACGGTTGATCAAAATAAATGACTTTATCAGTGTCTGCATAGTTAGTAATTTCGATCATGCTAAAATTGTTCTTTGCCAAATATAACCCATTTGAAGTAACTAATTCGTTGCCTAATCGAATTTCAGGGCAATAGAAAGTACCCTCCTTCAAACTTACAGGTATTTAAATCATATATCTCGATGCTTCTTCGATCACCTGTCTTTCGCCTACTACCTATTTTCCTTTGTCTGCTGTCTTCATATATCAATGCCAATTATGCCATTAAAAAATGAGTGGTATTTAAATAGCAAAAAATTCAATGTTCCGCGTTGTGAAACTCATCAAATATCTCCAAAGTGCAGGCTAAATCTAATTTGTGAGTTTATTATTGTCTTATTCTTGTTTGACTGAAGGTTTCTCCGTTATTACGCTTGAACTGACCGCTCCGTTGTTCTCTATTAATGTTATCACGGTTATACGGTTTTTCATTGTTACTTTTCTCTTTAATTTATTGACTTCGTGCCATATTTTGCTTTTGACTCCAGGGTCTAGCTTGTCTCTGGTTTTTAAAAAATTCTTTTTCAGCTACTGCTAACTCGTAGGCTGTAATAACATCTGTTGAGTCTCTTCCCCGGATAATTGGTCCTCGTAACCCTCTTAGAAATTTGGCTAAGCATTGCTTTATAAAAAAATCTTTGAAAATTCTTTGTTTCATTGGTTTTTTTCTCGACAGCAATATTTATTAAGGCCCTCTGTATAACTTTTTCGTAAAAGATTTCTACATGGTGACTTTGTTTTGTTAAAATACTCCGTTCAGAAACTAAGTCAGATTCTGTCCATTTGTCCGAAAAGTGTCTTAGAAGTGCATTTTTTATATCGTTCGAATTCAACTTTACTCGTGGTTGATATAATATTTCGTGGGCTTTCCCTTGAATTTTATTTTTATTGCTCTTAAATTAAATACTCCTGTCGGAGTTCCTTCTGAGCCTTTAACAAATAAAAGTATTTCTTCAACATTTGTAATGAATTCTCCTAATTCTTCTGAATTACCCTCATGAGTAGGCATTGTTTTAATTACATCAGAGATTTTGAAACTACCCGTTATATTTTGCTGTTTAGTTATCTTGAGCCGGTATGTTCATAGTGCGTTTTGCACTTTTTGTTCCTGTTTTTGATATTATTTAAGTATGAGATTATTTGTGTTATTTCATCTGGGTCGAACGATATTGAACACTGTCAATATAAATGTAACAGCAAATGGATCTAAGTTTGCTATGCGCAACGATACAGAAGTTTGTCGCACATATAGTATGCCAAAGAGAGAACAAAATGAGTCAGATATTCAGTGGGCAGGAGAGATTGGAAATATCTTCATCACAAATATTGAAAACAGGGATAAGAGTCTAGACATAAATCTTTCGCATTTGAACCATTTAATAAAAGGGGAAGTAGAGAAATTAGTTCGAAACTACCAGCCAAAAAGAAATGCAAACGCACAAGTAATCATGAAAATTATTTTGAGCGACGAAATACCTGTGTATCAGCACCCGAGACGTTTAGCCCTTTGTGATCAGGAAATCGTTGATAAACAAATTCAAGAATGGCTAGCAGAGAAAATAATTAAAACCAGTACTTCTGAGTACGCGTCTACAGTTGTCTTAGTCTCGAAAAAAAATGGTCAGAAGCGTTTATGCTGTGACTACAGGAAATTAAACGAAAAGATTCTTCGTGATAACTTTCCCATGGCTCATATGGACAGCGTTTTAGAAAAGTTGCAAGGTGCCAATATGTTTTCAACTTTAGACTTAACAAACGGATTTTTCCATGTACCGGTAGTAGAAAGCTCTCAAAAATACATTTCTTTTGTTACTCAGAGTAGACAATATGAATTCCTGTATGTTCCTTTCGGTATTTCAAATTCACCAGCTGTATTAACAAGATTCATAATAGTTGTGTTACGAGATTTGATTAAAGCAAACGATTGTGTAGTCTACATGGTCGACATTATCAATCCAAGTACAGGTATCGATGATGGTTTGGCCAAGCTAAAACGCGTACTAGACGTGTCAGCCAAAAACGGTTAACGAATTAATTGGAGTAAATGTCAGATGCTGCAACAAAAAGTCTTATTTTTAGGGTATGATGTGGAAAATGGTACCATAACGCCGAGCAAATAAAATATTAGAGCTGTTTCGAATTTTCCTATCTTGGGATAGCAAAAAGGGGTTACAAAGATTTTTGGGTCTAGCTTCCTATTTTAGAAAGTTTATTGAAAGGTATGCAGTAATCGCGAAACCGTTGTACGATTTAATGCGTAAGGATTCGAAGTTTGAATTCAAAGATATACACAAACTCGCTTTCGAAGAACTAAGAGCTGCGTTGACTAAAGAACCCATCCTTAAATTGTTTAACCCCAAATTGCAAACTGAAATACATGCGGACGCTTCAAAATACGGATTTGGGGCAGCTTTGTTACAAAAGCATCCAGAGGATAATTCATTTCATCCCGTTAAATATATGAGTCGTAAGACAAAATTGTGTGAAGAAAGGTATCATTCTTACGAACTCGAAGAGCTTGCTATAATTGGAGCTCTAACCAAATGGCGTGTTTATGTCCTAGGATCTCGGTTCACCATAGTTACTAATTGTAACGTATTTGCTATGACCATGAAAAAGAAAGATGTTCCTTTGACAGTTGCTTGTTGGGCTATGTATCTTCAAGATTTTGATTATGTTATTGTACATCGATCAGGTACTCAAATGAGGCACGTCGATGCGTTGAGTCGATTTGCATGTTTTATGCTTGTTGAGGACACTATTAAACATCGATTAAAAGAAGCTCAGTTGCAAGATGAGTGGACCAAGGCAGTAAGGACGCTAGTCGAAAAAGAAAGTTATAAAGACTTCTATATAGAGAACGAGATTCTCTTTAAAGACCCTAATTGTGAGTTGATTGTAGTGCCTTCGGCAATGGAACATGAGATTATTAGATTTGCACATACCCAGGGTCACTTTTCCGTCAAGAAAACGCAAGATTTAATCGAGAAATCATACTATATTCCCGAATTGAGAGATAAGGTTATTCGTGTGGTACATAGTTGTGTGGAGTGTATTGTTATTAACGCAAAGGCTGGCAAAAGAGAGGGATATCTAACTTCGATAGAAAAGGGTGACAAACCACTTTGTTCTTACCATATTGATCACGTCGGACCATTGGAACTTACAAATAAACGGTATAATTACTTGTTGGTTATTATAGATGGTTTTTCTAAGTACGTTTGGTTATATCCCACTAGGAGCACAGGCGTAGATGAAGTGATACGGTGTTTAGAAGTTCAAGCAACAAATTTTGGGAACCCAGTACGATTGATATCTGATAGAGGCGCGGCTTTTACATCGCATATTTTCAAAAAGTATTGCGAGGATCACGACATCGTGCATTTATTGATTACCACCGGAGTACCGCGAGGAAATGGGCAGGTTGAAAGGATTCACAAGATTGTTATTCCAATGCTAGCTAAAATGAGTTTAGATAATCTAGCTTCATGGTATAAATACGTTGGGAAAGTTCAGCAAATCATCAACGATACGGCACCTAGAAGTACTAAGATAGCTCCTTTTAAGATCCTAACCGGTATTGACATGCGTAGATCAGAGGATGTAAACCTTAAAGAACTACTCGATGATTTTCTAATCGAAGAACTAGCAGAACACAGAAAGAAAATACGAATGGAGGCAGTTGAAAATATAAAACAAATTCAGGAGTAGAACAAGAAGTCAGCTAATCTAAAGAGAGAAGAGGGAAAACGATTCAAAATAAATGATTTTATTGCTATTAAGCGTACCCAATATGGCGTTGGTCTAAAACTTAAAGGAAAGTATTTAGGACCCTATAGAGTAACAGCAATTAAAAATCATGGAAGATATGAAGTAAAGAAAGACAGGCGGAGGGAGGCCCTAATGGGACATCAACTGTATGAATGAAATTGTGGGACCGTCATACCGTCAGGAGGGCCGAATGTGGGAAATGGCATTGAGAGAGAGCCATCCAAAGTGATAGAAGAGTGGCCGAACATTCTAGTAGTAGTAGAGAGAGCACGGCATAGTATCATTATATAAGTTGAGAGAGAGCTTGTTAAAGAGGTGGTAGATTATTCGCAAAGAGACTGTCAACTGAGTCGTTGGTGCCCAAATACGCTACGACGCAGACACTACACGCACGAGCATGTTTGGTAACCGACGGCGATCAGTAAATTTTTCTAGAACAGTCTAGAAATATTTGGACAGAGCGAATCAAGAAGTGAAACGTCGGCAGAGGCTGAGGCAAAACTGGTCGTAGAGGCAGGTAGGCAAAACACCAAAAGGAAGGTCAATGGTTATATCCAGAGTTGGATGAAAGTTGTCTTCGGGGATAACTAAGGGATCAGTCCTGGAAACATCGCAGTTGGAAGATTCCAACACAAAAACCAAATCTAGTGATCTGTCACGACAATTCCGGACAGGATTTATTTGAGTTAGGGACAACTCAAGCAGACCATCGAGGGCAACAGTAATAAAGAATCATATGAGAGGGTCCAGGCAATCTCAGGTAAATTAAAATCTTCTAGAACAACGAGCAAGTCTTTGTCAGAGAGATGTGAGGAAATACGTTGACTAACCTCCAAAGTCGGATTGTGGTGTATATACGAACTAGTAATATAGGCAGTAAAAGAACTTAAAGAAATTTCAACACCAATAAATTGAATCTTCTGATTGAAAGACTGGACAATTGACTCGCCAACAGGTGCAGACGAGCCGGAAGGCACGTTATTCACAGAGGCAGGTAGCTACTTTTATACAACTACTTTTTATTTTAATTTCTTTTAATTTCTTTATGACAAATTTGGCCAAAAAGATCTGGGTAGTCACATGTTTTCGAGGACGAAATCTCCTGAGTATATGAAAAACTGAACTTTTAAACAGCAATGTTTGGTGCTTGAACTTTGCCCTGGATGTAGGCTATGACTTCTTTAGAAGTAGTATTGGGATCAAGCCACGAAATAAAAATTTGCTTTTTGGGGGGAACTACAACAAGGGCACTAGGAATACTAGGCACAACAGTAGCGGCTACAGCAGACGCAGACGCAGCAGCTGAAGCAGCCAGCAGATTACTAGCTCCTCTTGTAACTACTTTATTCGCAATATTCCTGGAAACGGATGTTTGCCCGGACGGTTCGGAAAATACAACCGAAATCGTGTTAGTAGGTAGGATACTGACTCCAGGGGAAATGGGAAGAGACTCCACACTCCAGACTCCATAACGGTGTTAGCTCCAAAACATTTGGTGACATAGCGTCATTTTCGGAAGGCGGAACTGGTAGAGATCGATGTGCCGACGGACTGAGGGACGCACCCTGAAATATGGCCCACTTTCGCGTCGGAGATTCAATTCAAAGTTTAGAACTTCTGAACTGAACCTCCATCGCCAAAACCTCCTCTTAGAGCTTACCAATGCCAGCTGACAGGGTTTTATGTGCATCTCCAGTCCGTTTCCTAAAACTCGAGCTCTAAGCCACGACAAGAATCACAGCCCCATTTAAGGCAGCCACCCTATGCAATACTATCCCGCATACTATCCCACATTTAAAATGCATTACATTGTGAAAGAAAGTCTTAGCTGCAACAGATTTATTAATTTATTTATTGAGATATTGATATTTATTAATATTTTACATATGTAAACAAAAAAGGCAAAATGTATATAAATGTTAAGGAGTATACAAACCAAAGCAAAAGCTAACTGCAATATGCAAATGAAAAGGAGATAAAGAAAGAGAATATTTTTTGCAGTAAAGTTTTGTCACAAGCGCGTAGGCAACGTTCGCGAGCGCGATGGAAATAAAACAAAAGTATAGAGAGCACCAATTCCACACAAACAAAAACAACATGTGAACTGTAAATTGATAGTGCGAGTGGGAGCGAAAAAAAAATCAAATCAAAAACAGCGCAACAAAAAAATAATAAGTGCGTTTGTTAATGTTTTAATAATAATAAAAATGCAAATTTAACTTTAAAATTCGCAATCAATATAGCGATGATAAAAATTCGTTTAGATAATTTAATTCTATATAAATAGAACGAAAAAAAGTAGTTCACCGGGAGCGCAAAAAAAAACAACCGACTTCGATGAGTGACAATATCATCTGATGAAACTTTCTATAAATCTTTGCAATACTAGCAACCATATGTTATTAAAACGAAAGATTTCTTCGGAATGGATACACATCACATAACTGCAACGAGTCTGAGCAGGATCAAAGAAACCTCAAAAAATCCAATCATTCCGCTCAACAGCTATGTAACAAAATGTTTACCACGCTCTCATTTAAAATGAAAAAATCATTCAAGGTATCGCAACCAATTGCTATGGTACTGGCTTCTCGAAGTGGTCTTGCTCAAGTCACAACCTTGATTGTTGTCGCAAGAACGCTTACCAGTTTGTAAAATACAAAACAAGCGAAATAAATAAACCCGATCTAACTTCGGGTTTCTTTCACTTTCATAATCGATGTGAATTGTGGTATGACTGCACCTCTCCTCCTCTCTAAATAAAATGAAGTAAGTAAGTCGTCTCGCCGATTTAGGTATACCATACACCAGTAAAGCAAACATTTCACCTTTATTAAACAAATGCATTTTCACATGCTTTTGACAAGCATATCTTAGTATCTCGCTCACTCACGCATACGAGCACCCTTGCGCCCCCACCAGCCAACGGCCAAATCCGGCCTTTTGGAGAAACGTTTATATGCATAACTCGACTGTTTTTTTTGTCTGATTTTGATCAAATTTGGTATTTTGCTAGTTATTAGTATTAAATTTAAGTGTTTGATTGCATAAGGTAAAAAAATACGGGAGATAATCAAGTTTTTCAAATTACGGGGGCGGAGAAGGGCGTGGCAAAATTTGTATACATACAAAATGCATTTATTATGCGAATATACATACCAAATATGGTGTCTCTAGCTGGAACAGTTTTTGAGATAAACGCTTTTTTAAATTGCGGGGGTGGAAAGGGGCGTGGCAAAAATTTGAAATAAACTTGATCACTCTACATACTACACGAGTCTACATACCAAATTTGGTGGCTCTAGCTCTTACAGTCTCCGAGATCTAGGTGTTCATACGGACAGACGGACAGACGGACGGACGGACGGACGGACAGACGGACGGACGGACAGACGGACAGACGGACATGGCTAGATCGACTCGGTTTTTGATCCTGATCAAGAATATATATACTTTGTGGGGTCGGAGATGCTTCCTTCTGCCTGTTACATACATTTTGGCGACTTTAATATACCATTTCACCCTATGGGTGTATGGTATAAAAATGTATTTAAAAGTTATATAATTTATATATGTATATTAAATATTCAATTACTCAAGCTATAAGGAATATGTATATCGTTGGGAGTGGAAAAAAAATAAAAACCAGAGGACTGGGGCTAACTTTGGTCGCGTCAAAGTTTGTATACCATTGCAACTTTTTTGGTAACTTTTTCCTTACCTATAGCCATCAAAGTGGAAAAACGTTTTACATAGGAAATAACGAAGATATTGATTCCACCGATTGTGCCTATGGGAGCTATATGATATAGTTGTCCGATCTTAATCAAATTTAGTACAGTCATTAACACATGTAAAACTGACAAATGTTTAATTTGAAAGCAATTGCGTTAAAAGTAACGAAGTCATTGAAAATCACTGTTTTCGAGCGATTGTCGCAATAGGAGCTTTATGATATAGTCACCCGATCTTGATCAAATTTGGCACAGCCGTTTATATGTATAATAAAATCTCTAATATTTAAATTATACGACAATAGCTCAGAAAATAACTAAGTTATTGAGAAAAGTCACTGTTCGTGACATTGCCCGTTTGTAAGGGAGCTATATGATATAATGGTCCGATCCGGCTGAATCCGAGATATACAACGCCTGCAGTATATACAAGCCTACGTGAAAAATTTCAGCTCTGTAGCTCCAACGTTGTAGGAGGAGTTTGCATTGGACGGACGGACGGACATGGCTATTTGACCTCGTCTCGTCATGCTGATTAAAAATCTATACACTATATATGGTCGGAGATGCTTCCTTCTATGCGTTGCACACTTCTGACCAAAATTAATATACCCTTTTTGCAAGGGTATAAAAAGGGGTGTACTTACCTTTAACTTTAAGCGCTGACTTTAGATTAGCACAAATTTGTATAAATTAAAAAAAAATATGGATTGGTGGAACTCAAAAAAAAAACTATCTTTATTAAAAGGAAGGGTCTTAAAAACTTGTGATTATTCATACAAATATGATTAAAGTTCGATTGGAAAGCTTTTATGACAATTATTGCTTAAAAACCAAACAAAACATGCATCCACACTCTGTGGAAAACACTTAAGATTACAACAGCGGCGCGTTATCAAGTGGCCAACGCTGAGCATGAAATATAAACAATTTTCAACCCCCGAAAAACGTGGGTCATTAGAATAAGTATTTTTAAGAACAATTGTCGCCTCCTAGTGTTTAAGAGTTCATGTACACACAATACTTTTGTAAATAAAATCAGTTCATATTTTGAATTCAACGAATGAAGATTGGGTTATTTTCCTTCTCCCGGAATCCCTATTCAATTTCCTTTATAAATTAAAAAAAATATGGATTGGTGGAACTCAAAAAACGATCTTTATTGAAAGAAAGCGTCTTACAACTATAACTAACGCAATAGCGATACCATGTCTTCAACGCTAGAACTACTTGGGAACTGCAACTAAATAAAGCGAAAAAAGTTGGCAAAGCCACCTTTTTGTGCATACTCTTAGGCGCTAAAAAAAATTAGTATAAGAGCTTTGCCCTTAACAAACTAATATCACGACCTGTTATTTCATGCACGGTATATTGTACCATATAGAAAAGGTTTTTTTTTTTGGAATAAAAATTCCGTAATGCGTTCCGTTGGTGTTATCTTGAAATTTAAATCAAACCTTGCAATTTTAGTCGGCTTGAGGTCAATCTTCCAAGAGAAGAGTATTTCAAAAATAGCACAAAAAGATGAGCAGGTTGTATGTATAGCTATTTCAAGAACCACCAAGTTCTATCATCAGCAGACTTTGCTAAAGAACTCCAGAATTGCAATAGCCATGTACCATGTATTGAACGCTAAAAGTAGTTGGGAACTGCTACTAAATGAAGCGAAAAAAGTTGGCAAAGCCTACAATACCGAAGACAACCTTTTTGTGCATACCCTTAGGCGCTTATAAAGTTTATGTTTAGTTTCGTTATTGATTTCGCCGATAAAGCGTTCTCATACATTTTGTGATATAATTCATTACCTAACAAACAATGTTTATGGATGTGTATTAATCGATTCTTATAAAGTTTATGTTTAGTTTCGTTATTGATTTCGCCGATAAAGCGTTCTCATACATTTTCTGATATAATTCATTACTAAACAAACAATGTTTGTGGATGTGTATTAATCGATTCTTATAACTAAATGTGACTTATCGATAAATGCGATCCGTTCATAAGTATCTCGGCCCACCCTGAAACACCGTTTCTTAACGGGGCAATACCGCAACCTTGGTGATCGGCAGAGGTAATTCTCTTGAAAAGGTCTTTAGTCTGACCGCTCGAATCAATTGATCCTTGCCTAGGCTTGTGAGAGGCATGCCGATCCAGAAGTGTGCTGGCGACAAATAATTGACATCTGTGTCCGAGTTGTAGCACAAAGGTCATGCGTTGACCACTGCACTGAATTGTGTAGGTAGAGTTCGCATTCGTTCCATTGTCGCTACACATCTTGTCGCGTTTGCCACGAAAAGATACAAAACGACTTTCCTTATACAATTCCTTGCGCCAAATATCCAGAATCTTTGCCATACCAATCAGGCTGACTCTGTGTTCGTATTCAAGTTTCAGCTTGATGATGCGATGAGATTTCGGTAGCAAAACTGGATGTTTCGCCTCAATTGCGAGTGGTGCAAGAGTCCCACAGTTGTGCCTCTGCTTGGATAGCGTTGGAAAAATAAGTTTTTTCATGATCGCGTTTGGCAAAAATAATATATACACTCGATAGGGAGATTATGAACGCAAAAACTTTTGGAAATCGTTGGAGATTCATGGATGCTAAAGGCGCCCAAAGTTTTATTTCTAATACTATCACATTGGTAAATTTCATGGGGATACTTCAATTATTATGAAAATATTTCTTCTAGAGCTATATGATAGTGGTCCGATCTTGATAATTTTCAGTCCGATAGCTCTTAAGATGGCTGAGTAAAACGCTCGGATGGACAGACGGACATGGGTATATCGACTCTGCTTCTCATGCTCAAATCAAATTATAAAATCTCAGATCTCAAAATTTGAATCTGATCGGATTAATAGAACACAAGTTACAGTCAATATAAATTGGTTCAACCACTGCCGGCAGCGCTGCTTGCTGCCTATTACGTCAACATCAAATCAATAGATACACATTCTATGAGTGACATGCTCTGCTTAGGGAATGATGGAAGAAGAAGAAAAAAATGTATGAAAAAAAGGGAAATAATTTGAATATTTTGTTTGTGTATTGATGAGTTGCAGTGGAAGAAATTTCAAAATGTGCAAATATTATTGCCAATGTCTGCAAGGGTATATAAATTCCCGCATAGTCATTTATAGGCGTAATAAACTTACCAACATTAAATTTCACAATAATAGCTCGAAAAATAACGAAGTCACTGTTGTATGGGAGCTATATGACTATATCGAACTACTATAGTCTGATCCCTCTTAATCCGAGATATACAACCCTACATGGAAAATTTTAGCTCTGTAGCTCTTACGGTCTAGGAGGAGCTTGCGTTGATCCAGACGTCAGTCGACGGACTTACGGACGAACAGACGGACGGACATGGCTATTTGAACTCGTCTTAATATAACCTTTTTTGAAGGGCTGATCAAGAATATATAATTTAAATGCCTTTTTGCAAGGGTACAAAAATATTGATTGTTGATATTTATCTAAACAAAGCGTTTGATGTTAGTAGGAGCTTTTGATCTGGGGACAAGGGATCTTGATTGGCTTATTGATTTGTGCTTACTAGGCGTTCTCACGCTTGGAAGATTTTTGGGCACATTTGTTTCTAAAGTTTTTGTTTAGTCTCGGTTGCAGCAAACATCCGCTGTACAATTTTATTATATATTTCCATCTATGAATATTTTGTACTGAGTACAATTTTAGTTCAAATTTCTTTTGGGCAAGTTCCTTGTTATGATAATATTGTATTCTACATAACTAATTTAATTTGATTTGAGCATGAGAAGCAGAGTCGATATACCCATGTCCGTCTGTCCATCCGAGCGTATGCGTTTTACTCAGCCATCTTAAGAGCTATCGGACTGAAAATTATCAAGATCGGACCACTATCATATAGCTAAAGAAGAAATATTTTCATAATAATTGAAGTATCCCCATGAAATTTACCAATGTGATAGTATTAGAAATAAAACCAGAGGGCCAGGGCTAACTTCGACCGCGACAAAGTTTGTATACCCTTGCAACATTTTTGGTAACTCTAGACGCACATGACTATATCGATTGAGCTTATCGTGCTGATGAAGAATATATATATACTCTATGGGGTCGGAAGCGCGTTACAAACATCTGACAAATTTTATAATACCCTCTGCAAGGGTATAAATATACTACTGTACTATGCAGTTAAATAAAATATCAATTCTAAACACATTACAATCTTATACCCAAGACATTTATGTAACAAACAATGTAACGAAACTAGAACCAATCTCTTATAGCCAAACTAAACAAATAATTTCTGAAAAAACTGCTTATAAAATAATAACTACAGTAACATTTGTAATTACACTATAAGTTTAACCCCATTTCTTATCTATAAATTTACGTCAATATCAAAAAAATAATTATTACACTAATTAAGAATGAAACTTTTGTACAACCAAGTGATTCAGCTTTTGACAATCCCGTTTTACGTGAACTGTCACCATCAAGAAATTTCAATTGCAACACCGCAAGAGCTTCCAAATCTATATCCTGCACAGGCTATTTTTTACGTATTGGGGGAGAAATATATCCGCCTCTGCATCCATCCACACCATTTAATTTCCCACTCCATTCGCCCACATAAGCAAATGTGTCTCCAGAAAATCTTCCAAGTGTGAGATCGCTTCGGTGAAATCAATAAGTCAATCAAATTCAAGATCCCTTGATATTCTATCAAAAGCTCCCACTACTAACATCAAAAGCTTTCTAACCGAATTATGCGCTTAGGCATGTACAGTTATATATAATTTTAATAATAATTTTATATAATTGTATACATATATAAAAAAAAATATATAAATAAAAATAAAAAAAAATAATAAAAATAATAATAAAAAAAATTTGGCACAGTCGTAAATTCCCAAATCTTTAATTTGAAAGCAATCGCGTCAAAAATATGTATACCCCTGCAACATTTTTGGTAACTCTTTCCCTACCTATAGCAATCAAAGTGGAAAAACGTAAAAGCTAAAAAGGCTAATTTTTCCGAATGAACGGCCTACAATCTTAGCATAGGAAAAAAACAAAGATATCACTATTTTCCACCGATCGTTCCTATGGGAGCTATATGATATAGTTACCCGATCCTTATCAAATTTGGCACAGTCATAAACAGATATATTAAACTAACAAATGTTTAATTTGAAAGCAATCGCGTTAAAAGTAACGAAGTTATTGACCAAAGTCACTGTTTTCGACCGATCGGTCCTATTTGAGCTATATGTTATAGTCACCCGATCTTGATCAAATTTGGCATAGTCATTTAAATATGTAATTAACTCACCAATATTTCATGACAATAGCTCAGAAAATAATGAAGTTATTAAGAAAAGTCACTGTTCGTGACTTTGCCATTTGTATGGGAGCTATATGATATAGTCACCCGATCTTGATCAAATTTGGCAATTTGGCAAGAATATATATACTTCATATGGTCGGAGATGCTTCCTTCTATGCGTTGCACACTTCTGACCAAAATTAATATACCCTTTTTTCAAGGGTACAAAAAACATGCTTTTCAGATAATAGCAGATCAAGATCGGGTGACTATATCATATAGCTCCTATTGCAACAATCGCTCGAAAACAGTGACTTTCAATAACTTCATTACTTTTAACGCAATTGCTTTCAAATTAAACATTTGTCAGTTTTACATGTGTTAATGACTGTACTAAATTTGATTAAGATCGGACAACTATATAATGTAGCTCCCATAGGCACAATCGGTGGAATCAATATCTTCGTTATTTCCTATGTAAAACGTTTTTCCACTTTGATGGCTATAGGTAAGGAAAAAGTTACCAAAAAAGTTGCAATGGTATACAAACTTTGACGCGCCCAAAGTTAGCCCCGGTCGTCTGGTTTTTATTTTTTTTCCACTCCCAACGATATACATATTCCTTATAGCTTGAGTAATTGAATATTTAATATACATATATAAATTATATAACTTTTAAATACATTTTTATACCATACACCCATAGGGTGAAATGGTATATTAAAGTCGCCAAAATGTATGTAACAGGCAGAAGGAAGCATCTCCGACCCCACAAAGTATATATATTCTTGATCAGGATCAAAAACCGAGTCGATCTAGCCATGTCCGTCTGTCCGTCTGTCCGTCCGTCCGTCCGCCCGTCCGTCCGTCTGCCCGTCTGTCCGTATGAACACCTAGATCTCGGAGACTGTAAGAGCTATAGCCACCAAATTTGGTATGTAGACTCGTGTAGTATGTAGAGTGATCAAGTTTATTTCAAATTTTTGCCACGCCCCTTTCCACCCCCGCAATTCTACTCCTGAATTTGTTTTATATTTTCAACTGCCTCCATTTGTATTTTCTTTCTGTGTTCTGCTAGTTCTTCGATTAGAAAATCATCGAGTAGTTCTTTAAGGTTTATATCCTCTGATCTTCGCATGTCAATACCGGTTAGGATGTTAAAAGGAGCTATCTTAGTACTTCTTGGTGCCGTATCGTTGATAATTTGCTGTACTTACGTATTTATACCATGAAGCTGGATTATCTAAACTCATGTTAGCAATCTTGTGAATCCTTTCAACCTGCCCATTTCCTCGCGATACTCCGGTGGTAATCAATAAATGCACGATGTCGTGATCCTCGCAATACTTTTTGAAGATGTGCGATGTAAAAGCCGCGCCTCTATCAGATATCAATCGTACTGGGTTCCCAAAATTTGTTGCTTGAACTTCTAAACACCGTATTATCACTTCATCTACGCCTGTACTCCTAGTGGGATACAACCAAACGTACTTAGAAAAACCATCTATAATAACCAACAAGTAATTATGCCGTTTATTTGTAAGTTTCATTGGTGCGACGTGATCAATATGGTAAGACCAAAGTGGTTTGTCACCCTTTTCTAACGAAGTTAGATATCCCTTTTTTTTTTTGCCAGCCTTTGCGTTAACAACAATACATTCCACACAACTATGTACCACACGAATAACCTTATCTCCCAATTCGGGAATATAGTATGATTTCTCGATCAAATCTTGCGTTTTCTTAACGGAAAAATGAACCTGGGTATGTGCAAGGCACTACAATCAACTCACAATTAGTGTCTTAAAAGAGAATCTCGTTCTCTATATAAAAGTCTTTATAACTTTCTTTTTCGACTAGCGTCCTTACTGCCTTGGTCCACTCATCTTGCAACTGAGCTTCTTTTAATCGATGTTTAATAGTGTCCTCAACAAGCATAAAACATGCAAATCGACTCAACGCATCGACGTGCCTCATTTGAGTACCTGATCGATGTACAATAACATAATCAAAATCTTGAAGATACATAGCCCAACAAGCAACTGTCAAAGGAACATCTTTCTTTTTGATGGTCATAGCAAATACGTTACAATTAGTAACTATGGTGAACCGAGATCCTAGGACATAAACACGCCATTTGGTTAGAGCTCCAATTATAGCAAGCTCTTCGAGTTCGTAAGAATGATACCTTTCTTCACACAATTTTGTCTTACGACTCATATATTTAACGGGATGAAATGAATTATCCTCTGGATGCTTTTGTACCAAAGCTGCCCCAAATCCGTATTTTGAAGCGTCCGCATGTATTTCAGTTTGCAATTTGGGGTTAAACAATTTAAGGATGGGTTCTTTAGTCAACGCAGCTCTTAGTTCTTCGAAAGCGAGTTTGTGTATATCTTTGAATTCAAACTTCGAATCCTTACGCATTAAATCGTACAACGGTTTCGCGATTACTGCATACCTTTCAATAAACTTTCTAAAATAGGAAGCTAGACCCAAAAATCTTTGTAACCCCTTTTTGCTATCCCAAGATAGGAAAATTCGAAACAGCTCTAATATTTTATTTGCTCGGCGTTATGGTACCATTTTCCACATCATACCCTAAAAATAAGACTTTTTGTTGCAGCATCTGACATTTACTCCAATTAATTCGTTAACCGTTTTTGGCTGACACGTCTAGTACGCGTTTTAGCTTGGCCAAATGTCGACCATGTAGACTACACAATCGTTTGCTTTAATCAAATCTCGTAACACAACTATTATGAATCTTGTTAATACAGCTGGTGAATTTGAAATACCGAAAGGAACATACAGGAATTCATATTGTCTACTCTGAGTAACAAAAGAAATGTATTTTTGAGAGCTTTCTACTACCGGTACATGGAAAAATCCGTTTGTTAAGTCTAAAGTTCAAAACATATTGGCACCTTGCAACTTTTCTAAAACGCTGTCCATATGAGCCATGGGAAAGTTATCACGAAGAATCTTTTCGTTTAATTTCCTGTAGTCACAGCATAAACGCTTCTGACCATTTTTTTTCGAGACTAAGACAACTGTAGACGCGTACTCAGAAGTACTGGTTTTAATTATTTTCTCTGCTAGCCATTCTTGAATTTGTTTATCAACGATTTTCTGATCACAAAGGGCTAAACGTCTCGGGTGCTGATACACAGGTATTTCGTCGCTCAAAATAATTTTCATGATTACTTGTGCGTTTGCATTTCTTTTTGGCTGGTAGTTTCGAACTAATTTCTCTACTTCCCCTTTTATTAAATGGTTCAAATGCGAAAGATTTATGTCTAGACTCTTATCCCTGTCTTCAATATTTGTGATGAAGATATTTCCAATCTCTCCTGCCCACTGAATATCTGACTCATTTTGTTCTCTCTTTGGCATACTATATGTGCGACAAACTTCTGTATCGTTGCGCATAGCAAACTTAGATCCATTTGCTGTTACATTTATATTGACAGTGTTCAATATCGTTCGACCCAGTATAGAATCAAAACTTATGTCCTGATCTGGCAATACATGGAAATCTATATTCATAATTAAACCATCCACTTTCACTGGTATTATAAAACTACCGAAAGTCAACACTTTACTCCGCCTAATAACGGTTTTGATCCAATCATGAAAAAAAAATATTTCTTCGCATAAGACATAAACCAGCGCCAGTATGTACGAGTCCTTTAAATATGACGTTAGAATATACGATGTCTTTAAGTTCTAACCCTGACGGAGTAAATTCGCTTGACGGCTGTATTACTACATCTTAATTTTCTACCACGTTTGTATTTCTTTCGTATTTAATTGGATTTTCTGGTTTGCACTGGGCCATTCGATGTCCTACTTTACCACATTTAAAACACTTTTGATCGTTCTTCGGACAGTCTCGTCTGATATGTGATGTATCACCGCATCCGTAGCATTTTCGATTCTTAGATGTATCAATTGTTTTACCCTGATTAATCCTTCCTAATGACTGAGCAAACTTGTTTAACGACTTGTGTGAAGCACGAACTTTCTGATAAGTTTCTATTTGAAATTTCAGTTCTTCTATATTCCTGGCTTGAAATAGAATAGCTTTATTTACTTGTGAGTCTGGAATGCCCTTTACAAAGTATTCTATCAAGCCCTCATCGTCCAAAATCACTGGTTTGGCAATTTCCATTAAAGCATAAAAATATTCATGTAAAGTCTCCTCTCTTTTCTGAGAACGCTGCGATAATATTCTATGAATCTCAGCTGCTGATCGTTTCGAACCAAATTCTTTGCGCAATGCTGCTTTTAATATCTCCCAATTGTTTATACCATGTTGACTCCGAATAAATGATTTAGCTGTAGCTGTAACACTCTTCTATCTCTTGTACCCACGAATCAATGTCGGGACTACCTGAGCCGGAAAAATAGGATACACTGCCCTCAAGACAAAAGGGCAGTGTATCCTATATCGACCAAGATCGACAAAAATTGTTTGTGGGTAATTCGCCTCTAACTGTAACTACTGATTCTACTTCTTCTTCCTCGCTATCCTGGTCTTGAATATCGTAATGAGTAAGAAGTCTATTCTGTAAATCACGTTTTCTTCCCACTGTGCTTAGGTTCAATTCGGCCAACTTATTTCGCAAATCTGCGACTCGCAATGCCATAACCTTGTCAAGCTCCATATTACAATATTTTCTTTTGTTCAATACCAATAATTAATGTAGGAAATGAAGTGTCAGGCGGGCATAATCATGGCAATCGGGCAGTAGCTAGTGAGCGAGGCAGAACGACACGCAGCGGACGTACCTATCTGGTCGACTCACTCGTTGACAAATAAAGAGAAGCGTTGATTCAGAAAGCACTCGCAATCGTACTCTCGCCTCGATCACATCGCGCACCCAAATTATCACTAAGGCCATTTAAATAATATAAAATATACATATGTATTCCTAACACAAAGAAACATTGTTAATAATATAAGAATCAACAAGGAAATCACATCCTTTAATAATATTGTAATAAATAAACCGGGATAAAGTAAATCCTACAAACTGGGGGCTCAACCGAGATTTCTGGCCCAAGACAATAAGTGAAATTTGTGTGTGTGTGTGTGTAAAGTTCGCAAGTGAACAGAAAATTGTTAAAATTGCATGCATTAACGTGTAATATATATACAAAATCAAGGTTGTTGGCGAACGAATTTCACAAGAAGGAAGTTGGTGTGACTGTACGAGAGGCGACGAGTGGACGGTGAGCGGTCGGACGACGCAAGAAGAGCGTCACTAAGAATTTTGGCGCCGTTTAGGCAAAAAGTCGGCGACTGAAGTTGAGAGCGGCACGAGAACGGTGGTGACTCGAGAGGAAAAGAGAGAGCAGACAGCAGACACGAAGTTGATGATAACCAGTGTTTACTGTGGAAGCAGACAGCGGACACGAAGTTGATGATAACCAGTGTTCACTGTGGAAGCAGACAGCGGACACGAAGTTGATGATAATTAGTGTTCACTGTGGAAGCAGACAGACAGAGAGAGCAGACAGAGGGCACGAAGTTGATGATAATTAGTGTTTACTGTGGAAGCAGACAGACAGAGAGAGCAGACAGAGGGCACGAAGTTGATGAAAATTAGTGTTCACTGAGGAAGCAGACAGACGGAGAGAGCAGACAGAGAGCACAAAGTTGATGATAACTGGTGTTCACTGTGGAAGCGGAAAACCAAAAGAGAGCGGACAACTCAAACCGTTACAAGAAGCAGACGACGACGACAAGTCCAAACGAGGAGGCAGCAGACACGAAGTTGAGATAATTGGTGTGGAAGCAGACAAAGAGAGCGGACAACACAAACCGTTACAAGAAGCAGACGACGACGACAAATTCAAACGAGAAGGCAGCAGACACGAAGTTGAGATAATTGGTGTGGAAGCAGACAAAGAGAGCGGACAACACAAACCGTTACAAGAAGCAGACGACGACGACAAGTCCAAACGAGAAGGCAGCAGACACGAAGTTGAGACAATTGGTGTGGAGCAGACAAAGAGAGACCAAGAGAACGAGTGGAAAACAGCCGAGTGAGTAGCGACAGCAGAGTGAGTGGCAACAGAGAGCGAACCGAACATCTGAGTGAGTTGCTACAGCGAGCGAACCGAACATCTGAGTGAGTTGCTACAGCGATATTGAGTGGTTCCATAGAGCAGGACGACTATAGTTGGGTGAGCTGTTTAATTATTGTCTTGAGTGTGAGTTACTTTGCTTGCACGACGAAACCAGACCGGTGGCAGAAATATTGACGAAATTGATGCGAGCTGCAGAGAGCACATTTCTAAGAATCGTCTGAGTTTAACCATAACCTACCACAATTTGACCTACATTAACATAGTGTGTAAATTTTGATAAGTCGTAACAAATTTGCTTGATTGATACTAACTATACATTAATATAGCAAACTTGTTAAGCATTATACCTGTAACTGTGTGAAATGGATCGAGGTGAGATTCTAACTTTGCGTATCGAGGAGTTGCGCATTAAATTGAGAGAGTTAGGGCTAGAGACTTCAGGCCTTAAAGCTGAGCTGCAATCGCGTCTGCTCGCTCATTACGATTTAATAGAAACTGAAAATGACGGGCAGGAGGCAGATTTCGCCTCGGCTAGAACCATTCGAGAAGTCCCGAACACAGATGGGCAAAGGTCATGGTTCACACTAAAAGATGTGGAGGGAAGCGTTTCCGAGTTTTGCGGTTTAGGTTCGATTGATGTTGTACAATGGACTAGGGACCTAGAAGAATGCGCTTTAACTGTACAGTGGAGTCAGTTACAGCTTTTTGTGTATGCAAAACAATTGTTAAAGGGAGCTGCATTGTCGTAGTAAGAGAGATATTTGTAGTTGGGAGTCCCTGAAAGTAGCTTTGAAAAACGAATTCAGAGTGAAGGTTTCATCAGCCGAAGTTCATAGAAGACTAAGCAATCGTCAGTTGAAGAGAGGTGAGAATTTGTATGAGTTTTTGTATTCGTTAATGGAAATCGCAAAGCCGATCGTTTTGGATGACGAAAGTTTAATCGAGTATTTCGTAGAAGGTATACCAGACCTGAGAGCAAATAAGGCATTATTGTATCAAGCCAGAACAGTGGATGGGTTGAAAGTTCAAATAGAGACGTACTTAAAATCCTATGATCCTAGGAAGTCCTCAAAGAAAACAACATTGGAGTCATCTTTTCACAAGCAAGGTAGAGATAATAGAGAGAAAAGTTCGATAACAAAAGGTGATCGCAAATGTTTTAAGTGTGGTGATCCTTCACACATGATGAGAGACTGTAACAAAGAAAACGTTTACTTGTTTTAAATGTGGCAAAACAGGCCATCGCTCATTTGAATGTAAGGGAAAAGATACCACCAAAGTTGAAAGTACCAATGTTGTAGATGATAAATTAGTAAAAGCATCAGGTAAATTTACTGATTCGGGTTTGGAGTTGAAAGAAGTAACTTATAAGACGATTAAGTTCAACGGTCTAATTGATACAGGAGCAAATTTGAGTCTCATACGTAAAAGCGTGTTTGTCGAACTTGGAATTAAATCATTAACAGGATATTCGAAGAGCCTTACAGGCATTGGTGGAAGTCATGTGATGACCTTTGGTAGTTTTAGCATAAGTGTCAAGATAGATGGCATTGAGATGGAAGTCGAGTTTCATATCGTTCCTGATGAAGACATGGCATATGAGGCAATTTTGGGTAGAACCATATTAGATCATGTCGATTTGGTTGTTACAAAGAAAGGTACAAAGTTTGTGAGCATCAAGAAAAAAGAATCACTGTGTAACGCGAATAAATCTTGTGCTGAGTTGTTTCAGGAATTTGAAAGTATGTGTATGCACAGTGCAGATCAGAATGAAGTGGAAATCAAGAGTGACTTGTCACATATCAGTGCAGAAATCGCTAGTGAAGTCAAGAAGTTGATTAAAAGTTACAAACCTATCAGAAATACAAACACTCCTATCGAAATGAAGATTG